>NC_133041.1:2134166-2285000 GCF_048771995.1 Taeniopygia guttata
CCCAGATACCCCGTGACAGTCTGTTAGGTCTAATGATAAAATCTTGGGATGAATATCCTTCAAGAAAAGGGAAGGATAGGGCAAAAATGATACATTACTGTATGGAAGTATGGGGAGGGAAAAAAAATCCATGGTGATAATTTATTTTGGCCAGTGTTTGGAAGCTTCGAGGACTGGATTTGCCAGGCATTAAATATTTATGTAAACTCTAAAGAACCTTTTGATATGGAGGAGAGCAAGTTGCCACTCTGGATACTGGGGGAAACAAGAAGAAAATTTTTTGCCTTAAGCACCCAAGGGGGGAAAAAGAAAAGTAAAAAGCCTGAGGAAATTCCAACTGCAACCCCTTTACCATACATACCACCTCCTCCTCCACCCCCATCAGCACCACCCGAAATCTACCCTGATTTAGATCAAGGGGGAGATTTGGGTAAACAAGAGGTAGAAATCCTGGAGCTGATTCTGGAGGAAAATCACCGTGTTACTCATAGCCAAACTACAGGGGAAAGAGAAAGGGAAGGCCAAGCTCTATATCCATTAAGGGAAGTAGTTTTTGGAATGATCCCTAACCCCAATGCTGGTCAGCAGGGACAACCAGCCCAAATTCCGGCAATAGGTTATGTGGAGGTACCTCTCAACTCAGGAGATGTGAGGGAGTTCAAGAAAGAGATGGGACACCTATTGGAAGACCCCCTTGGAGTTGCAGAGCGGGTAGATCAGTTTCTGGGGCCCAGTGTGTATACGTGGGACGAAATGCAGTCAATACTGGGGATCCTATTCACATCTGAGGAGCGAGGGATGATCAGGACGGCCAGTATGAGGATTTGGGATAGAGATCATCAGGCAGGGCCCCAAGCAGATACTAAGTGGCCTTTGCTGTGTCCTAGTTGGGATAAGCAGGATCCCCGGCATAGGACACATATGTCAGACTTAAGAACAATTCTTATCCAAGGGATCAGAGAATCAGTCCCTAAGGGGCTGAATGTAAATAAAGCTTTTTGTGAGAGTCAAAAGAAAGATGAGAACCCCACGGAATGGTTAGGACGGCTCTGGAGATCTTTTCAGCTGTACTCTGGAGTAAATCCCGACACTCCAGAAGGACAGATGCTGTTAAAGACTCAATTGGTGGCCAGAGCCTGGCCTGACATTAGGAGAAAGTTGGTGTCCTGGTTTAGGGCAAATTTGGGGAAACCCTCTGAATGGAGCCCCCAGGAAATAAACCCCCACGACCCCTCCCCACCCACCTGGTTCAGGAAAAATTTCCTCTGAGAGAGAAGTGGAAAAGAACCTGTTTATTCAACAAACAAAGCACTCCCCAGCACCAAAACAATTAACAACGCCAGATGACAACAAAACTCTTTCACCACTCTGAAGAGATGAACAAATCCAGAAGGTCTTTCCTGGGAGTGGTCGCCCGGGTCTGGACGCTGGGGATTGCTCTCCAGCACTGGGGATGGCTGCTGCAGATCACAAAATGTAGGCTCCTGGTGTTCCTTGGTGTTTCCCAGATCCCAGTCGGGAGCAGGTTGGATGATATTCAGGAAAGGGAAAGGAAAAAAACAGTCCAGGGAAAAAAATTGGACTGCTTAGCTAAACTAACAAACAAGCAAAAGCAAAGGCAAAAGCAGAAGCGAGCAATCAAAGCAAGCAAGGGAAAGCCAGCAAGCAAAGCAAAAGCCAGCCAGCCAGCACTCGCCTCTTCAAGAGAACAGACCGTGGGGGGAGGTGAGCCGGCTGACAACAAGACAAAAGACAAAACAAACCTTCACTTTCAGAGTCAGTTCTGAAAGCACAGAACATAATATCAAACGTAAACAGAACACACGATTGGATATACAAGCACCATAACATCACCCTGGGACATTCCACCCCTTATCTCCATATCGTCAACATCATGTAAAAACGTCATCAAGTAAAAACTTCCATCGTTCACTTACTCATACACATTTCCTTCCATCTCACTTACTCAAACCTTTGGCACTTACACATTTCCTTCTATTTCACTTGCTCAAATCTTTGACACTTACACATTTCCTTCTGTCTCATGTCTGTGTCTTTTCATGTACAGACACTGGCAGTAACATCCAGCAAACAGTGATATTTGCACATGAGTCTCACCCCACAATCAGATCTCCCTGAGGTACACATCATTTTGCTCCATCTCTCTGCATTATCCACCATGTACAACCTGGTCCCTGAGCAAAGAAAATCCCACAAATGGGTTTGTCTGCACTTGAGGCAGAATTGGTCCACACTGTTTTGCCTAACAAACCTCTGACATGTGCCACTGGGACTTTATCTCCATTTACTATATTCAGGGACTCAGACTGGGCAGGACCTGCTCGATTGGTGGAACCTCGGCTGTTAACTAACCAGGTGGCCTTTGCTAAATGTTGCTCCCAATTTTTGAAAGATCCCCCACCCAATGCTTTTAAGGTGGTTTTTAACAGTCCATTTTACCTCTCCACTTTGCCTGCAGCTGGTGCATGGTAGGGGATGTGGTACACCCACTCAATGCCATGTTCCCTAGCCCAGGTGTTGATAAGGCTGTTCTTGAAATGAGTCCCATTGTCTGACTCAATCCTCTCAGGGTTACCATGCCTCCAAAGGACCTGCTTTTCAAGGCCCAGGATGGTGTTACGGGCTGTAGCATGAGACACAGGGTAGCTTTCCAAACATCCTGTGGTGGCTTCTACCGTGGTGAGCACGTAGCTCTTGCCTTGGTGTATCTGGGGCAGTGTGATGTAGTCAATCTGCCAGGCCTCCCCACACTTGTACTTGGACCACCGCCCACCATACCACAGGGGCTTCACCCGCTTGGCCTGTTTGATGGTAGCACAGGTCTCAGTCATGGATCACCTGAGAAACACTGTTGTCATGGTTTGACACTGGCACAATGCCAGTGCCCCCCCATGAAAATGCAATTTCTCAACTGAATGCTGTGAAATGTGATCGAGAACAGAGCAAGGCAGGCCCAAGCTTACTAACAAGAAAAAAGCTTTATTAAATTACTACCACTATGCTACTATAAAAGAGGGGGCGGGGGGGAGGGGGGAAAGAAGAAAGAAACACACACAATTCAAAATGAAAACCTTCCAAAACATTCCTCCTCCCACCACCCAACTCCAACAAACCACAGTGAGACACAATTGGGACCCCAGTCAGGTTTCCACCCTCCAGATAATCAACACCCAGTCCATCTGCAGGGAGACAGGAGTCTCTCCTGTGCCACAGACCCCCCAAGAAACACAGCTGCCACATCCTGTGCTTCCATGTCACCACATGGCACCGCCCGGAGAAAAAAGTTTGCCAGTGGTGACCCTCTCCTTTCCATGCACAGTGCTCTCACCACCAATGCATGGATGGACAGACTGCTTTCAGGATTTTTCCTTTCAAGGATGCCCTGCCAAGAGGGGAAAAACAACAGTTCAGTTTTTCATTTTTGGGATCAACAGTCCCCCCCGATTCCCCCTGGGGCTGAGGGTCCAAGAACAGAGATCTTCTCTTCTTCCTCTGCGAAGACAGGGGGCACCACCACAAACCTCCTTAACTTTTCTCTGTTCGCTCCACTTCTGTATTTTCCCAGCTGAAGCAGGTCTCTTTGGCTCACCGGCATCCTCCTAAAATACAGTCTCTCTTGGAGGAGAAGATCAGTTCAATCTGTGGCTACCAAGAAAAAGTCCAGCCAAACAGCCACTCCATCATCTCCTCCCACCTAGAATTTCTCCTTCCAGCATCCCGGGTCCCACGCTGTCTCTTTTCCTCTCTTTTTCAAACCAAAGAGGAGAAAAGTTTCACAAAGCTTTGATTTCTCAGGAAGGGTTAAAAGTCCCAACTCCCAGAGATGGCTCGCTGCCCAGGCTCCAGCTCCCACAGGCGACTGGGCACCTTGCGCCCCCCCCCGCTCTTCTCCTTCCCCGCGGTGAACTGCTGATAAAACCACTGCCGTCTCTTTTTCTCTCTTGGGAGAGAGAGAGACTCTGGGGGGAACAGAGACATCCCAGATTTTCTCCACCCTTCCATCCGCAGGGGGCCAGCCCGGTTCCAGCCCCTCCACCCTTGGGCCTACCTCCAAAGGCCACATGGCTTCTCCCCTCCCCCACCCAGCTCGTGGCCAGGCAGGGGAGAGTCCTGCACTGACCGCTGACCGGAACCCAAGAGGGCGAGTTACCCTGGGAATTCTGCTTTTAACCCCTCTGTGTTCTCAGAGGTGTGTCTACTTTCAATTGGTCAATGTCCAAACTGACCTCTTCCTTCCGGAAAAATTCTTTTTCCGTGTCAAACCACGACAACTGTCCATGGTTAGATCCACCCCTCAGTCTCATGCCCCCTTATAGGTGGCATCTCTACCCTGATGGCCTGAGGCATCATGGGCCCATGGTGCTAGGAACAACCCCCACTTGTGTTCCAAATCAAGGTCTGTCTTTGATACCCCTATCTTTGCAGCCTGATCTACCTGCTGATTGTTTTGCTGCTCTTCATTAGCTCTACTTCTGGGTACATGGGCATCTACGTGGCAAACCTTCACAGGTAACTTCTCTACCCGGGTACTCATATCTTTCCACTCTTCAGCAGCCCAAATTGGTTTTCCTCTACGCTGCCAGTGAGCCTCTTTCCACCTCTCTAGCCACCCCCACAGAGCACTGGCTACCATCCATGAATCAGTGTAGAGGTAGAGCGTTGGCCACTTCTCCCTTTCTGCAATGTCTAGGGCCAGTTGAACGGCTTTGAATTTCAGCAAGCTGGCTTGATCCACCTTCTCCTTCAGTGCCTCTGCAACCCATCGTGTGGGACTCCATACAGCTGCTTTCCACTTCTGATTCATCCCTACGATGTGACAAGAACCGTCAGTGAATAGAGCCTAACATGTTTCCTCTGCTGGCAGTTGGTTATATGGTGGAGCTTCTTCAGCCTATGTCACTGGTTCTTCTTCTTCATCTGTGACACCAAAACTTTCACCTTCAGGCCAATTTATAATTACTTCCAAAATCCCAGGGCAATTCAGTTTACCAATATGGGTGCGTTGTGTGATGAGAGCAATCCACTTGCTCCATGTAGCTCTGGTTGCATGGTGGGTGGAGGGAACCTTTGCTTTGAACATCCAGCCCAGTACTGGTAGTCGGGGTGCCAGGAGGAGTTGTGCTTCTGTGCCAATCACCTCTGAGGTGGCCTGGACTCCCTCGTAGCTGGTCAAGATTTCCTTCTCTGTTGGGGAGTAGTTGGCTTCAGACCCTCTGTAGCTCTGACTCCAAAATCCCAGTGGTTGGCCTCGAGTCACATCAAGCACATTCTGCCAAACGCTTCAGGACAGACCATGGTGCCTGTGTGCAGAGTAGAGCACGTTCTTCACATCTGGTCCTGTCCTGACTGGGCCAAGAGCTACTGCATGAGCAATTTCCTGCTTTATCTGGGTGAAAGCTTTCTGCTGTACAGGCCCCAGTGGAAATCGTTTTTCTTGTGGGTGACCAGGTAGAGAGGGCTCACAATCTGGCTGTACTTGGGAATGTGCATTCTCCAAAAACCTGTAGCATCTAGGAAAGCTTCTGTTTCCTTCTTGCTGGTCAGTGGAGACATCACCTTGATCTTGTTGATGACTGTTGGGGTGTGTTTTTAGTTCCCCCCTATTATGGTTTCTTCCTCTCCCCCTCTTTATGTTACATGATCTGTCCCTCCTTCTCCTCCTCCCCCTTTCGCCTGTCAGTCTTCCCTTGCCCCATAACTTTCCGCTGAGTCATTCCCCTGACCCCACCCCGGGGCCTGTCTGTCACCCTGAGGCCTCTCCCTTCTATCCAGAACCTTCCAGCCAGGGCCTCAGGTGACAGGCTGATCCCCGGGGACCCCTCCTTCCCTCTCACCTTATTGGATCCCTCCCTTGATTGTCATTCCCTTCACCACTCCCCGGTTATTCCCCGTTGGCCCACGGTTGTTCCCTCCCCATGTCGACACCCCCTGTTATAATCCCTTGCTGGCTGTAACCCTCTGCCTTTTGGGGCATACCTTATTCATGCTAAGGTGGGTCTCGTCGACCACCAATAAACTTGGAGTTGTGGTACCCCCTTAAGGACGACTCCCGCGTCTTTGTCCTCGTCGCAGAGGGTCCCTCTCAGGTCTGGTGCAGCAGGACTCACAGGTCACACCCCTCGCCCGCGGTGGCCAGAGGGGGTGGCCTTCGTTGTCCAGTGTGCCTAACATCGGGCTAGCTGCTGACCACCGGAGGCACCGCGACAGATGACCTCAGTGGGAATCTGACCCCGTCCATCTTGACACTTTACTCCCAGGAATTGGATCTCTTGGGCAGGTCCCTTTGACTTTGCTCTTCTTGATGGCAAAGCTGGCTTCCAGCAGAATCTGAATGATCCTCTTTCCTTTCTCAAATACTTCCATTGCCGTGTTCCCCCACACAATGATGCCATCGATGTACTGCAGGTGCTCCGAAGCGTCACCCTTTTCCAGTGCAGCCTGGACCAGTCCATGGCAGATGGTGGGGCTGTGCTTCCACCCTGGGGCAGTCGGTTCCAGGTGTACTGCACGCCCCTGCAGGTAAAAGCAAACTGAGGCCTGCATTCTGCTGCCAGAGGAATGGAGAAAAACACCTTGGCAATGTCAATAGTGGCGTACCACTTTGCTGCCTTGGACTCCAGCTCATGCTGGAGTTCCAGCATGTCCAGCACAGCAGCGCTCAGCAGTGGAGTCACTTCATTCAAGTCCACAGTCAATGTCCATTGTCTGTCAGACAAGTGGGGCTCGCACAGGCCAAGTTTGGCTGTTGAAGGGTGAGTGGGCCTTACTGACCACCCCTTGGCTCTCCAGCTCACGGATCATTCTGTGGATGGGGATCACAGCACCTTGATTTGTCTGATACTGCCAGTCGTGCACTGTCGAAGTGGCAATTGGGACTTGTTGCTCTTCCACCCTCAGGAGTCCTACTGGAGATGGGTTTTCTGATAGTCCAGGCAAGGTGTTCAATTGCTTCATGTCCTCTGCCTCTACAGCAGCTATGCCAAAAGCCCACCTGAGTCCCTTTGGGTCTCTGTAACATCCGTTCTGGAGGAAGTCTATGCCCAGAATACACGGGGCCTCTGGGCCGGTCACAATGGATGTTTCTGCCGCTCCTTCCCAGTCAGGCTCACCTCGGCTCCCACCAGGGCCAATTGCTGTGATCCCCCCGTCACCCCAGCAATGGAAACAGGTTCTGCCCCTACATGTCCTGATGGCATTAGGGTACACTGCACACCAGTATCAGCTAAGGCTTCATAGTTCTGTGGCTCTGATGTGCCAGGCCATCGGATCCACACCATCCAGAAGATCCGGTTTCCCTGTGCCTCTCCCTGGCTAGAGGCAGAGCCCCTCTAACCCTGGTTATTATTTCTTTCCTGGGCATACATGGTAGAGGTACCTTCAAGGGGATCTGACAGATCATACCTGGGAGATTGGTCATGTGAGGCTGAGGCTGCCTTCCCTTTACTGGAATTCCTTTGGTTAGTGTTTCCCTCCTTGAGTGGATGTGACCACGCTGCCAGGACAGAAGTGGGTTTCCCATCCCACCTTCCTATGTCTTCCCCATGGTCACACAGAAAAAATCACAGGCCAGCCCGTGGGTTGTACCCTCTCTCTCTAGCTGGAGGATGTTGGGCTCTAACTTTGGGGCCTGTGACTCGCATGGGTGCTGCACTGATCTTCCTCACTGTCCTGGTTCAGGGCAAATTTGGGAAAGAACGTCCAAAGGGGTTCCTGTAGGAAACAGATTCAATCAGCCCCGCCCCCCAACCGATTCGGGAAAAAATACCCCTTTGGTGGAAAATGGAAAAAACTCTTTATTAAGCAAGAAAACCTAAAGAATATTAAACAATAAAACTTCTTGCTGCTCCAAAAGAGAGATAAACTCAGAAAGTCCCCTCCCCGGGCTGCAGTTCGGCTCACTCAGTCTCTTATCGGTCCCTCCGGCACTGGAAATGCTGCGGCCCAGGCCGGGCCTGGTGGGCCACAGGTGTGAGCTGCCAGTCCTCTTCTGGGTGCTCAGTCCAGAGCAGGTTTGAGCAGATCTGAAGAAAAGGAAAAGCCACAGTCCAGGGAACTTCTTTGCCTCAGCTAGCTAAAACTAACTAAAAGCAAAGGACAGCTCTGAGGGTAAGTGAGCCGAAGCAGGGTATTTTCCTGGCGGGTGGGTTTAGTCTCCACAAGCTGGTGGCCAAGCTTGCGGAGACCACAGGGCACCCTCCTGATCCAAGGGGATCTTCACCATCACTCCCTTGGATCCTCACTCTTCCCCAAAAGGTTGGGGCATCCCCTGAGGGTAGTCTCCACTTATCAGGAGGTGCTTTTCTAGTCACTCTCTTACCCAAAGCTGGGCTCTCCCCCAAAGGCTGGGGTATCCCATGAGGGCTGAGAGAGTACAAAAGACAAGAATAGGGCAGAAATTTTCCATCAAACGACGGCATGTTTATAAGAATAGGGGAGAATCTAATATTTTGCAAGAAGCCCCTGACATCCATGCACCTCGTTGAAATTTAACTGCGTTGGGCTCCTCCCCTGTAAGTTCCCCTGTGGCTTCTGTGAAGCTCCCAGTACCCTCTGTCCCTCGGTCTTCCCAAAACCCTACCCTATCCTCCCTTGGGGATGGTGTTGGCCACAGCACCCCAAGCACCCCGCTGGACACTGTTCAGACCTCTTGAGGGAACTGCAGTGCACTCGGCACTCCTTTCCAAGGTGGTGATGGCCACACCGCTTGGAACACCCTTTCCTGCCTGGACCCTTCTTCTCCGGCCCCAAGTTTCCCGCCAGCCCCACCCCTTCCGCAGAGGCCCCTGCACGAATCGCGTGTGGGGCCAGTGCCCTTTGTTGGAAGGTGGGGTTGGACCATCCCCCATTCCTTATTCCGGCTCCTCCTCTGGGGGGAGGATCGCCTATGGGGCCTCTCGTCAGGGGACCCTCCTTCTTGGGAGATCACCCTCTTTTATGGAGGGACCTCCTTCGGAGGAAGGTGGAGCTGGAAACCCAGACCTGGAATCCTCCATTTTGTCTCTCCCTAGGATGGCGGCGCCCAGGTTCGTCCCCTTATCGACACCCCATAACACTTGTGGCAGTCGCCAAAGTAATCATATTTCTTCTTATGAACTGAACCAATTATGAATTCAATTTGCATTTAATTTTTGGAAGAATCTCCCAAAGGCCCTTGACCCTTCGAAGCCTTTGTGGAAACCGTTCAAGATCATTAACCTACAAGTTTCCACAGTTGAGATAAATTAAAAACGGAACCAAAAAGAACAATTTAAAATATGTTTTAAGAATAGAAAAAAGAGACATGAGGCAAGTGTTTGCCCATCAAAGTCAAAAATTTGTTTCACCTGTAAAAAGAAAGATCACATAAGAAAAAACTGTCCAAAGTAAAAAAAAAGCCCTACCTTTTTCATAATGAAAATAAAAAAAAACAGTTTAATTAATATAAGATTAAAATTATTCAAAAGTGACTGCCTAAGTTGCCCATCCATTTCCTTAATTATACCCTACCAAATGTTCCTTTTAATTTCAATGATGTTTTAAAGTTTTCGCAGTACGCTTTGGAAAAAGAGTTCATTAATTTACCTTTAGACCTTATTTACATTTCATGATCTTTGTTGATTTCTGTTTAACCATTTTCCCACATTCCCAACTAAATTTCTTGACTAAAAAATTGTTCATTATATTCTTGATACTTTAAAATAATCTGCTTGTTAAGTTATATATTATAGAGAGAGGAATCATTCTGTCCAGTTAATACCCACAGTAGCATAAAATAAAATGAGCAAGACCACATCTCCATTTGCTGATCACATCCTACAGGAGGAGTGACCTCCAAAATCACTTTCAAACCCCAGAAAGCCAGAACCTGCAGATTCCTCGGTGATTCATGCTTCAAGCCCAGTCTTACTTCAAGATAATTCCACTGCAATTCCTCCTCCGGACCCTAATTCCGTATATAATAACTTTGTACATTTTATATTAAGTTTCTTATGCGAAGAAGATCCTTACCCCATGAGTTATCGTCATGAATAGTTCATTTTTTCCTGATAATTTTTGAATTCTTTTCTGCTGCTGTAATAATTTGTCATATGGTAAAATCTGTTATATGATAGATTATGTATATGATATGCAACGTAATAGATTCATTAATTTGTTTTGAACCCTAGAACTCTCCGCCCTTTTCTAAAAAGACACAGGGAGATATTGTGGAGTGTTTTGCTTTGAATCCATGTTTTCCCCCTGTTCTCCTGCCTAATCCACTCCCTTTCCCAGTTGCCAATTTTCCCAAGTCCTTCCCTAAGTTCCTCCCTTCCAAGCTGTAAATCCTCCCTATCCCTACCCCTTTCTCCGGAGAGTTCAGTGTCTGTCTTGCTGCCCTCGATACCCCACTCCTTACTTTGTATTATTCCCCTCCCCTGTTTTCCCTGATAGGCTCATAAGCTATTTGCCCCACCTTATATTCCTCCCTTTCCATATCCTCACTGGTTAACTTTCCTACACCCGCCTCCTGAGTTGCTGTATAAAAACTTCTGTTCACCCCCCCCACCCCAGTCTTGCTGGGGAGCCCAGGAATAAATCCATCTTGTTCTACACCCAGACCCGTGTCATCGCTGTCTGTCCCTGCGCCAGACCTGCCGATAACTGGGAATTGCAGAGCTCGCAGGGGGACAGTCACGCCTGTGCCACAGCCGTCCAGCACGCCCCGCACACGCGCGCTGCAACACTCCTGGTTAGGTGGAGAAGTCCGAGCTGAGCCCAAAGGTGCAGATGGAACAGCCGTGCACAGGAAGGCTCGGTGGGAAGGATGATCCAGGACCCGTAGGCCTGGCAGCCTGAGCTCGCTCCAGGGGAAGGCCTCGGAGCAGATCCTCCTGAGTGCCATCCCATGGCACGTGCAGGGAACCCGGGCATCTGCTGGAGGGGGGGAAAGCTCTGCAGAGGGATGGGGGCAGCTGGGGCCCCTGACGGGGTGTTGAGGGCTTCTGTGCCGGAGTTTGGGGATGTTGGTGTTGGGGAAGGAGTTGTCTGGAAGGTGAGCGGTTTAGGTTGGAATTTGAGTCAGTTTGAAGGCAGCATCTCTGGTTCGGCACAGCTTTGGTTACAGAGGGCAGAAAGAATATTTGTGATTTTTCCTCTTCATGGTCCTGATTCTCCTGCAAGGAACAAGAGGGGAGAGCTGTACTTTACTGGACAATTCGATATCTCCACCAGGGGGAGGATTAGCCTTTTTTCCTTCAATTCATTTGTTTGGGCTACTTTTGTAACACTGAGTGGACTTTCATTTCTTGAGACCTTTTATTCCTGAACTGAGGATTCTTACTTGCCAGATTCTTCTGTGCCTTTGATGCTAAGGTGTTTTTGTGCTGAAGGCAATAACTTCAATGAGAAAATAATTTCAGCATGGAGTAAGAGCTTCTAACAAGGACCAAATGTTGCCAGCAGTTGCTCCAGGTGCTCCTGCCAACAGCCCCTGCAGGCAGGAGCACAGCCCCCCAGTGCACGTGGGTTTGGCTCCCCCTGACACAGAAGCCCCCCAGGGGCACAGGTCTCTGGGGCAGGAGACAGGGCACCAGCGCTGCCAGGGCTCGGGGGGTGGCAGGTCTGCTTGGGCAGGGACTCTGCCTCACCTGCTGGTGTCAGCGGTCCCCGGGCCCCAGGGGTCAGAGCAGCATTCGTGCCCTGACCCACACATTCCTTGTGCGTGCCACACCTGCGGGTTTAGGATGGCCACCAGCTGGGACATGTCTCAAGGAGGCAGTGCCAGCTTCTGTGGAAGGCCCTGTGCACTTCCCAGCTGCGGGGGCTCCTGTGGCTCTGAGCCCGCAGAGCAGGGCAGCGTTTGCTGATGGTTTGAGCCGTTCCTAAAGACTCTGTCAGCCTGTCTTGGACACTTGGGGTGAGGGATTCCTTCTAACCTGGCCATCTTGGGTGGGCTGGAGGCGGCCATAGCGCAGGGGGCAGTGTGTGCAGGGGCCCTTTGTGACATGTGCAGCATGGTCACCATGGCATGGAACAGCGTGTCCAAGGACCCTTTGTGACACGTGGTGACATAGGAGCTGGCGGTGACAAGGCCATTCCACAGTGCTCCAAGCACTTGACAGGACAGGACGGGACAGAGCAGTGCTGTGAGGAGCCCTCACACAGCGCACTCGTTCGTGTCTGACCTGGAGCTTTTCCGAGGTGTTATTACTGCAGCTGACCCCAAGAACTTACTGACCCGTGGCCTTCCCGAGGCTTCTCTCCTGCAAGTAGCCACAAATCCAGCCACTGACATGGAGCAGAGACCCCCAAGAGTGCCCAAGCTGGCCTGGGTGGAGGAAGAGGAAGAAGGCCCTGGAGCTGCCCCTGCACAGGAGACTGAAGAAGTGGTGCCATTTAAGCAGCTGCAGGAGGGTGAGTGGCAGAGCTGGGCTGCTGGGCTGCAGGGTTAGTAGCTGCAGCCAGCTTGGCCCCGCCCCATCCCATCCCATCCCATCCCATCCCATCCCATCCCATCCCATCCCATCCCATCCCATCCCATCCCATCCCATCCCCTGGGGCCATGCCCATGGACAGGATGGAATAGGGGCCGGGCAGACACCCCACAGCCGTGCTCCATGCCCTGGGGCGTCGCAGGGCTGTCCCTGCCTGGGCAGTGCAGGGCTGGGCTGTGTTCTCCGGCCTCTCCCGCAGCCCCTCAGCTCGGGCTGCGCTCACTCTTTGCCAGGTGCAGCCGTGGAGCGCACACAAGAGCAGAAACGCACCCGTGGCCGCTTCCGCACAACAGCGCAGGTACCTGCAGCCATCCCCACCTGGGCTGGGCCTGCTGGCACTGCTCAGCCAAGCACCATGCTTGGAGAATTCCGTGGAATATCCCTGGCTTCCTGCCCTTCTCCTACAGCTGGTTTGCAAATTCATGAAGAGGATTCGGGAGGAAGAGACCACCATGGGCACAGGGCCCAGAGCATATTCGCACATCTTCAAAACCCAGACCTGTGCTGCCCTGGCTGATATGCTGGTAGAGGAGGGGTTTTCCAATCCAAAGCAAGTAAGCAGCCTGTGGCCAGGCTTTGAGCCTCCCAGGAATTACTTGGCCTCCCAAGCCTCGTCTGCTGCTCCCTGGAAGCCTTTGAGGCCATGGCAGTGTGGTGGCAAGGGAAGCACTTCTCTGGGGCAGCTGGGCACATTCCTCCCTCTGGCAGCTTTCCAAGTGTCCTCGTGCCTTCTCCAGGTGCCCGCCATGGTGAGGTACATCCACCAGTGGCTCGAGGCCAACCAGTTTGCTGAGCACAGGCTGAACAGGACCCTGCTGGATCTCACCGAAGAACGGCCCGCTGACGTAGTCATGACGCTCCTGCGTGTGGCCCCATTGTGTGACAGGTATGGGGCCCACCTGCCCAGAGGGCTCAGGGCTCCCCAGCCCATCAGCCTGTACAACCTGTCCCAGGTGTCTGACCAACAGAGAGTCCCAGGGCCCTCTGGCTGCTCCCTTTGCCAGCCCTGGCACGTCAGCCCCCGAGCCTGCTGCTCCCTCGCTGCCCCTCAGGGGCCCGTCCCTACAGGGCTGGGCTGCCTGAGTGCTACTGGTGAGGGGCAGTGGGCAGAGGCAGGGCTGGCAGCCAGCTCAGGTCCCCACTGCTGCCCAGGCCACGGTGCTGTGTCTCAGACCCCCCTGAGACAGAGCTCTGACCCCACAGAGCTGCTTTGACCATGTGGAAGAGCATCATGTGTTCGCCCAGGACTGCAGAGCCGGCCATGCTCGTACTCCTCGATGTGCTGGGCAGCTGGCCAGAGCACAGCACGTGCACCTCCGATGGGGACAAAACGGGTGTCTTTGTCCTGGCTGTGAGTTTCTGCAACTGGCCTTTGCTGGCCCAAGGCCACCTCTCCAGCAGCTCTCCATCCTCCCTCCCTCACGGCGTCTCCCTGCCTCAGGCGCTGGGCTGAAACCTGGCCTCGGGGCAGCTTCAGGGCCACGAGGCCCGGTGCTCCCCTGTGGCTCTCCAGGCCTCTCCCTCCCGTTCTCGGGCCCTGCCACACGAACACCTCAGCACTGAGCGCTGTCTCGGGCTGCTCTGTCCTTTGCAGGCAACTGTGCTGATGTGGAAGATCCTCCAGCTGCCCTGTGTCCCACATATGGTGACTGTGTATCTCCCCCACCTATTTGTGCATCTGCTCTTCCAAGTGCTCTTCAGCACTCTGGAGGTGCCAGAGGAGGTCAATACCTTCTGGAAGGGATGCCAGCAGCAATATGGCCTTGACACCAGCCCCAACAGGTGCTCCATGCCAGTCCTCCTGTCCTTGCCACATCCCTGGGCAGGAGCCAGTGCTCCCAGCGTGACCTGGGCTTTGCTCTGCACACAGGTTTGCAGTGCAGACCCTGAAGTCCCTGCTCTGCCAAATGCAGCACGAGGATGTGGTGGTGGCAATGGAACGCAAGTGTGGCTGGGACAAGCTGCTGTGTGCTGACACCTACCACCATGCTGTGGGTCTGCTGGCCAAGTGAGAGCCCCCTTCTCCCCGCTGCCTCTGACATTTGTGCTCTGTGCCTGGGGTGCCCCATACAGTGCCTGTGGTCACGGGCCAGAGGACCTTGTCACCCAGGGAAAGCCAAGCAGACTGGAAAAGGCTGGGAGAGGAGGGTTCCCACAAGGAGCCACCTCCCAAATAGCCCAGGGGCCCTTGCAGGATGCTGGGGAAAGACCAGACCTCTGTGAGTCAGTCCTGGGAGAGGTTTGTCCCCCTGGCCCACAGTCTTGCTTACTTTGTCTCCTGCCAGGGAGATGTCCTGTGTCTCCATCCCCTTGTGCTCCCGGATCGCTCGCTACCTGCTCCGGCTGCTCAGCACACAGGAGCCACGCTGGGAGCTTCCCTCCCTGGCGTTCTTTGTGGAGGTGAGCCTGAAGGCAGCACTGCCTCGCTCAGCTGCCTCCCAGCTCTCTGCCCTCTCGTAGCCACAGCTGCCTGGGACGGAGCCCGCGCCCTGTGCTGCTGCCTGGGCTCAGCCCTGTGCGGTTCTGGGCTCCTGCTGGCTGGTCCCCTGTCACTGCCCTGTGCCTTTCAGGTCCTCAAGTGCCTGGACATGACTGAACGCGGTGCTGACAGAGTCCTGCAAATCTTGTCAAGGCACCTGCAGAGCGGGTGCAGGGAGAAGTGTCACCTGGTGCTCAGGGCCCTTCTTGATCTCATCAACAATCCCTTGATGGTGAGAAGGGGGCAAGGGCTGAGGCTGCGCTCGGGAATGCAGTCACTTGGGCTTGTCTGGGCTTTGGGCACTGGGCCAGCTGCTCCCAGCTCTCCTGCCTCCTGCTTCAGCTGCCCAAGTGCTTCAGAACAGCCCTTTGGCCTCTAGGCCCTGCGGCAGCAGGATGGTGTTTGAGAAACTTGTGTTCCGCACAGAGCAAAAAAATGTGGAGCCTGACTGAAAGTCTTGTGGAGCTCCTCTGGGACGCAGATGGAGAGATAGTTAGCATGACAGCCATGCTCCTCAACTTTATCATCTTGGAAAAGGACATGCTGATACCCAGCCCTATCGCACTGCAGCTGGTTGAGGCTCTCCTGCCACTCCTTGACCACGTAAGGCTCACTGCCCCCAGCCATGGCCACTGGCTGCTGCCCGGACACTTTGTGCCCTGCAGATTTGCAGGCCTGCACCAAGCTGAGCTCTGTGCAGCCGATGCTGAGGTCTTTTTTTCTTCCCTTCATACAGGACAATAGCCAGGTGCAGCTGCTCTCCATAGTGCTCCTTGGAACATTGGTCACTCTTCCACTAGAAAAGGAAAAAGAGGCCCTGAAGGCACATGTGCACCAGACCTTGCTGCCACTCTTCTTCCACTGCCATGATGAGAATCAGCGAGTGGCACAGGTGAGGACTCGTGGGCTGCTGCTGTTCCCCTGGGAGGGGCTGGGCTGCCTCCTGCCCTGGCACCTCCTGGGCTGCAGCCTCCTCCAGGCCCTGGCACAGGGACACAGGTCCTGCGCCCTGGGCTGTGGGGCCATCTCCACGTCTCTGCTGCTCTCCAGGCTTCTCAGGAAACGCTTCTGTGTGCGGCCGAGTTCCTGAAGAGGACAGAACTTGAAAAGCTGGTGAAGAGCAAGAAGCTGTGGAAGTTCACAGAGTGGCTGGTAAGGAGGGCCGGGAAGCCGCAGCCCCAGGCTGGAGAAGCCCCCTGAGCGCGGTGCTCGGTGTGCAGGCTGGCAGCTGTGCCCCTGCCCGCTGCTGCAGCCCGAGGCCGTGCCGGCTCCTGCGGCCCGAGCCGGGTGCCGATGGAGCCCCGGCCCGGCGGGGCTGCGGGGCGGCACCGCGGCTCCCCGGGCAGCAGCCGGCCCTCTGCCCCCTCCAGAGCCCGGCGCCGGCGGCTGCTGGCCGCGCCTCAGGGCTGTGCGGGCAGGGGAGGCCGGGGCTGGCGCGGAGAGCGCCCGGCCCAGGGGCTGAGCCCGCGCCAACCCTTCCCTGCTGCCGCTCTCTGCAGCTGGCAGAGGACAGGAGCAGAGTGGCCGAGCACCTGCGCCGGGCCCTGCCCTACCTGCAGAACCTACAGCAGCCCCTGCGAGAGGCGGCCGTCAGGTTCATGGGTGAGCCAGGAGCCCGAGCTCCCTCCCCGCCCCGCCGCAGCTCGGCCCCAGCCCCGGGCCGGTGCCGCGGAGCCCCGCCTGCCCTGGGCGCTGCTGCCGCCCTCTCCAGCCGTGCCCTGGGGCGGCAGCGAGCGGCGAGGGCCCGGCCCGAGCCCTGCCGGGCCAGGAGGCCGTGTGGGCACAGGGCTGGCAGCGCCCAGGGCAGGGAGCTGTGCCGCTGGGCCTGACAGGCTCTGTGTTCCCAGGGACGGCCGGGCAGTACCTGAGGGGGAGGACCAAAGAGCTCCAGCTCATCTCTGAGGGTGAGTGAGGGCAGCGGGCTGCCAGCGGGGGCTGGCGGGGGAGCTGGGAGCCCTGCCCCGGCTGCGGAGGGCTCTGCTCCCTGTGCGGACCAGGGCCGGCGTGGGCAGAGCACACAGAGGTTTCAGGGCACCTGGGGGATTCCTGGCCAGCAGCTTCGGGCTGATCCAGCTGGTCCCTGCTCCCTTCTGTCCATGGCCAGAGCCGGCTGGGATGGCCCTGGCACAGAGTCTCCTCGGGTCCCCTCAGATGTGGGAACTGACCATGGCTCTGTTCCTCTCTCTTTCAGCCCTTGAAGGCATGGCCAATGACATCAGTGTTGCCGTCGCAAGCCTGGCAATTCAAACATTGTACGTCCTCCAGGGAACAGAGAGAGCTCCATATTCCATCTTTGGCAACCTGCATGATCGGCTCTGCAGGGCATGGAGGAGACGGCCTCGTCTGTCGGGGCTCGGCTGGCTGCGCTGCTGGAGCTCTGCAGAGAGCTGATCCCAGAGATTCTGTCTGCTGGGGCCACCTGAGCCAGCAGGAATGTTTAATTTCTTCAAGATTGTTCTTTCCTTGTTTTTGTTTTTCTTTAGCATATAAATATAGGATGGGTTGTAATAGACAGACTCCCAGGATCTTTCTTTTGCTGCCCAGGCTTTGCAGGGCCTAGGGGAAGAGGGAGAAAAGGGTTCCTGGGCTCAGCAAGCTGCCCAGGCATGCAGGGTTGCAGGGAAAATGGCCAGAAGCCCCTTGGCCTTTGGTGGTTCTGCTGAAGCCTTTGTGCTGCTGACAGAGCAGATGGGCAGGGGCTGGAGCTGTGGGGATCTCTGTGAGACCGGTGCCTGGAGATGGCCACAAGCCCTGTCCCAGGCAGGAAGCGCCATCTGTGTCCTCCTGCCCGTGTGTTGCTGGCTGGATTGCTGAGGGCTCCCAGGTGCCTCTTGATGGGGCTCCTCTGGAGCTCCTGTGGGGCTGCGGCGCTGCTGCCGGGCAGGTTGGCTGGTCTGGGGGAGACCCTGAGGGGGTGGGGCCACAAAAGGATGAGGGGCTGCAGAAGCCCTGACAGGACAAGGCAGTGGGAAGGCACTGGGGGGACGTGTGAGGGAGTGGGTAACGCTGGCTCAGGGAGGAAAGTGGGTTGGAGCCAAAGAGAGCACTCACCCCGATGTTCGTGTGGCAAACAGAGCACGTTTATTCTCAAGCCCTTCCTTCTAAGGGCCTTTGAAAAACCCAGTCTGGATGATTCCACTGGTTTCACAGCTTCAGGGGCTGCTGTGGTGTTATGGTTTGATATTGGTATAATGTTAGTGTTTTTTATGAAAATGCAATTTTTTAACTGAATGCTGTGAAATGCGATTGGGAATAGGGTAAAGCAGGCTTAAGCTTGATAATAAGAAAAAAATTTTATTAAACTCTTACTAATATGTTATTTTAAAAGGAGGTGGGGAAAGAAAAAAGAAAACACACATAATTTTAAATGAAACCTTTTTAAAGTATTTTTCTTTTCACTACTTAACTTTAATAAATTACAGTGAGACATAATTTGGATTTTAATTAGGTTTCTATTTTTTAGATAAATAATATTTGGTTTATTTGTAGGGAGATAGGAGTTTTTTTGTGTTATAGATTTTTTAAGAAATATAGTTGTTATATTATGTGGTTTTATGTTACTATATGGCACTGCTTGGAGAAAAAAATTTGCTAGTGGTGACTTTTTCTTTTTTATGTACAGTGCCTTCACTACTAATGTATGGATGGACAGACTGTTTTTAGGATTTTTCTTTTCAAGGATGCTTTGCTAAGAGGGGAAAGAATAACAGTTTAGTTTTTTATTTTTGGGACTAATAGTCTTCTCTATTTTTTCCTGGGGCTGAGGGTCTAAGAATAGCGATTTTCTTCTTTTCTTTTTCTGTGAAGACAGGGGTCACTATTTGTGGTAGATAGGGACAGGCGAACGGAAGATCACGGGATGTGACGGAAAGACAGACCCTTCCCCCTCTCCCTGCCCCACGTTATCTATTAACCCCAGAACATGTAACCACACCTAACCCAGTAATTTTCCACTCCCGACTAACCCCTGAGACCCCACAACCCCCCTCTGACGTAGCAAAGACCCCCGAGACTATTTAAACCCACGAGATGAGATAATAAAGGCTTTTCGACCGTCTGCCACATTGGTGTCTGCGTGCGTCGATTAGCCCGAGTAGCCTGGGCGAGACCGGGCTGATGTGCTGCCCCCTGAACCAGGTCGCCAGTTGTCCTTTGTGTGGCAACATATCTGGTGCCGAAACCCGGGAAAACTTCGCCCGGCTGACGGGATACACCTGGACAGGAGCAGCGGCCGGAGCGGTCAGACCGTATGTTGGCACAGGGAGACGTCCCGGGACCCGCGAGCGTCATGGACAGCGTCGCCAGGGTCGTGAGTGTGAGTTATAAGCAATGGGGTATCGAATTTAAGCTCAAGGACTTTTATCTTGCTATAGCGAGGCTGCTTGAGCTTGGGGCAACCGAAAGCCTAGTGGATGCCATGCATCCGGGAATATGGGAAGAGTGCACAGCCACGCTGGCCGGGAAAACAAAATCCTCAGGCAGTGGCAAGAGCGTTAAGGCATGGGGCAAGGTAGAAAAAACCCCGCGCAGGGCAATAGAAAAGCAAGAGACGCGGAGTGCAGCGCGTACGTGTTTATTAGTTAGACCCGGGCTCGGGACGGAGGCGGAAGCGCAGACCGTCCCTTAAGACGGTCCGCCCGGGAGCGGGGACCCGGGTGGGCCCGGCGCATCACCCCCTTCCTCAGATCAGAGCCCAACCCCCGCCTCGGAAAACCCCCGATAAACCCCCGCCACGAAAAACCCCCAAAAAACCCCCACCGCAGAAACCCCCCGAGAAACCGCGGCTTCCCGGTCCGTCCCGCCGCCAGTTCGCGGCCCGCTGCCGGAGGCACAACGGCGCGCAGAGCGTTTCTGGCAGGAGCTGGCAGAAGAAGCCAGAGTCGCAGAAACCACGGCTCAGGTGGAGACACTAACCACGCTTCCACGTTGCCCCTTTGAAAATGGTGCTGGGCGCCGTGGAGAGGGGCGGGGCGCGGGCGGGCCCGGCGCAAAAAGCCGGGAGCGGCGCGGTTTCAGGAATGCGCGTGCGCGGGAGAAAGAGGCGGAGAGCGGCAGAGAACGCGGAGCCAATCGGCGGCCACGCCGGGCGCCGCCACCATATAAGGGAGAAACCACCCCCTGCGGGAGGCGCGGCGAGCCGGGGGGGCGGGAGCGGCGCGACCCCCGCGGGGAGGAGCTAGCTCGGAGCCGGACAAAAAGGCGCCGAGCCCCGGAAGTGCACTGGCATTTGACTTCTGGCGCGGAGCCTGGCGACCGCTCTACCGGCTCGGATGGGCTGGCGGGGGCTGCCCAGGACTCCAAAACGGAAGAAACGGAACCAGCGCAGTTTAAAACAAAACCGAGTAGAGTTCTAAGCTGCACCGAAAAGCGGTCACAATACGAACCAACCCAGCTTACCAGCTGGAGAAAAAGACTTTTTTGGGGTTGCGGGAGAAAAGGGCGTCTCGCCAAGGAATGCGGGTCCCAGGCCCCGGAGACACGGGACGGGGTGGGGGGAGCGCGCGGGCCGCACTCAGCCTCCTCCCACCGCGAATAACAGTGCCTGTGCCGCAGGGTCAGCGGGGGACGCCCCGATAAGGGACCCCTGGGTGGCCCTGGGCATGAAAGTGGGGAGAAAGCCCCCGAAGGTGTGGGGGACGTGCTGCCTCTGTGGCAGTCGGGACCCCCACGTGGTGAGACTCCAGCTTTGGGCAGACACAAGAGCAGACTGCCCGATGTTTCTGCAGGCACTGTGGCCCCGACACCGGCGGTGCAGGGAGGTCCCTCCAATGAACGGGGTGGGAGGGCTGTCCCGAGCTTGGAAAAGCACCCAATTAGTAGCTATAACGCTGCACACAAAGAAGGGGCCAGAACGGACAGTAGCAGTCCACCCCTACATTTTACAAAACTCTCCACCCCTGATAAGAAGGGACATCCTTGCTATGACAGGAGTCAGGATTACAAATTTATAATGAGGGCCACTGCTGCACACCCACTGCTGCCAATCAAACCTGACCCTCAAAACAAAACTAATGAGAAGCTGTGAGTCTTGTTTGCACGACACGCTCGTGGACTGTCCCCGTAATGCATACACCCCTGCTCCAGAAAGAGATGACAGACCACCAAACCGCCAGACAAAGCCCGAGAGTCCCACGGCAGTGAGACCCGGACATGCACAGTGTCTCTGTGCAATTTTGCTATTAGGGCTTGTGGCCGGGGGGCAAGCTGACCCAGGCCACTACCCTCATCAGCTATTTAGGTGGGTCGTGCAACATCTATCAAGTGACAAGGTGCTCAAAGAAGTCACCACAGTAAATACCCCAAACACAGTCAGTCGCTAAAGCCTTCAAGACCTGCCTTGAAAAAATTACTCAGATTTACCAAACCACCCTTTCCTTAACAAGTCACAAGTTTGTACCTCACTCCAGTGCCTATATCTACGACTACCTCATTTTATATATGATAAGGGGAGGGGAGATGTGGTAGATAGGGACAGGCGAACGGAAGATCACGGGATGTGACGGAAAGAGAGAGACCCTTCCCCCTCTCACTGCCCCACGTTATCTATTAACCCCAGAAGCATGTGACCACACCTGTCCCGAGTAATTTTCCACTCCCGACTAACCCTAGAGACCCCACAACCCCCCTCTGACGTAGCAAAGACCCCCAAGACTATTTAAACCCACGAGATGAGATAATAAAGGCTTTCGATCGTCCACCATACTGGTGTCAGCGTCTTTGTCGATAGCCCGAGCGGTCTGGAGAGGCCAGACCACCGTGCTGCCTCACCTGAACCAGGTCACCAGTTGTCCTTTATAAAGGCAACAGTTCCCTAGCCCAGGTGTTGATAAGGCAGTTCTTGATATGAGTCCCATGGTCTGACTCAATCCTCTCAGGGGTACCATGCCTCCAAAGGACCTGCTTTTCAAGGCCCAGGATGGTGTTACGGGCTGTAGCATGAGACACAGGGTAGCTTTCCAACCATTCAGTGGTGGCTTCTACCATTGTGAGCACGTAGGTCTTGCCTTGGTGTGTCTGGGGCAGTGTGATGTAGTCAATCTGCCAGGCCTCCCTGTCGGAACTCAAAATCTCCCTCAGACATTTTCAGAGGTTCCAGGCCTTGGTCAGAAGCATTTTAGACCCTGGCAAACAGCAGAAAACAGCTGTGATTTTGAGTTTGAACCATGGAATGAATTACCAACTTTAAAGGTGGAACAAGCAGTCACAGAGGGTTAGATGGTATAGTAAAAGTAGTCACAAATTAGAGGGGAAAATTTTTTAGTATTGTACAGGGGGGTTTTAACACCTGTACAGGGGGGTTTTACTTTGTACAGGGGGGTCAGGAGTTCTAAGATGGAGGAAAGTGGGCCTGATCCTTTTCTTCCTCCTTCTTCTTCCTTACCTCCATGTTCTTGGTGATGTTGGCATTTTTCTATTGGTTTAGGCTAGGGACACACTGTTCAACGTAGATGATAGATATTGGCACATTATTGTAAATATAGTACACGTAATTTCTGGTATATAATGTTTGTACCATCCCACTGAGGGGCAGAGCCCCGCACACTGCCCTGCAGGACAGACCTGCGGCAGGGCAGCAGAACATGTTATAGATAAGCAAAAATAAACAACCTTGAAACCAGCGCAGATGAACTATGGCTTCTTCTTTGGCAACAGGGCAGAAAGACACAGACTTTCTACAATCTCAGAATCACCAATACCCACAGATTCCGACACCTCCCCACACTTGTACTTGGACCACCGCCCACCATACCACAGGGGCTTCACCCGCTTGGCCTGTTTGATGGTAGCACAGGTCTCAGTCATGGATCACCTGAGAAACACTGTCCATGGTTAGATCCACCCCTCAGTCTCATGCCCCCTTATAGGTGGCATCTCTACCCTGATGGCCTGAGGCATCATGGGCCCACGGTGCTAGGAACAACCCCCACTTGTGTTCCAAATCAAGGTCTATCTTTGATACCCCTATCTTTGCAGCCTGATCTACTTGCTGATTGTTTTGCTGCTCTTCATTAGCTCTACTTCTGGGGACATGGGCATCTACGTGGCAAACCTTCACAGGTAACTTCTCTACCCAGGTACTCATATCTTTCCACTCTTCAGCAGCCCAAATTGGTTTTCCTCTACGCTGCCAGTGAGCCTCTTTCCACCTCTCTAGCCACCCCCACAGAGCACTGGCTACCATCCATGAATCACTGTAGAGGTAGAATGCTGGCCACTTCTCCTTCTCTGTAATGTCTAGGGCCAGTTGAACGGCTTTAAGTTCAGCAAGCTGGCTTGATCCACCTTCTCCTTCAGTGGCCTCTGCAACTCATTGTGTGGGACTCCATACAGCTGCTTTCCACTTCTGATTAATCCCTACGATGTGACAAGAACCGTCAGTGAATAGAGCCTAACATGTTTCCTCTGCTGGCAGTTGGTTATATGGTGGAGCTTCTTCAGCCTATGTCACTGGTTCTTCTTCTTCATCTGTGACACCAAAACATTCACCTTCGGGCCAATTTGTAATTACTTCCAAAATCCCAGGTGTAAGAGGCAATCTGAAGACCCTCACTCATTTGCCTGCCAATTGCCATGAGAAGGAACTCCCTTCCCCCACTGCAGTTCCGGCTTGGAGAAGGCAACAGTGCAGGTGCAGCCGCTGCACCGTTACATTCTGTTCCGAACGAGGCCCGGCAAGAACTTGGCAAGGAGTTGGCAAGGGCTTGGCGAAGACCCAGCGTGGACCCTGCACAGAGCGGCCTATTGCAATTCCTCCTTCACTCTCCACCTTTAAGCTGAATGAACTGTTGGGGTGACTCTGGTGGTCTCTCACTGAAGACCCCTCATCTGCCTCCTTACCACCGTGACAGACAGAGATCAAGAACCCTCTCCCCAAGGACTGAGACTGAGACCCCTACCACAGAGAGTGGTGGTGGGGGGAAATGACATGACCTGTCCTTCTCCAGTAACTTCAATGGACTTATTCATTATTGTGTTTGTTCAGCCTGGATGATTTTCTGTAGATACACCTGTTCCCCCCATAGCAATTTCAATAGACTCTCATTGTTCTGCGTGTTCCCCCCTTTTCCCTCTGTGGACTATAACTGGACCCCTGGGTTGGGCAGGACTTTGGAGACTCTCCCCAGTACAACAAGACGGATCCCCATGGTCCGGACCACTGAGGACCTCATCTGTGTTGGTAGCTATTCCCATCCCCCCTTTCTCTCTCTCTCTCTCTCTCTCTCTCTCTCTCCTATTTATTTCTTTTCTGACCACACTATCGCATTTATTGGTTTTGGCCCTTAATAAAGGTGCATCTGTTGTGATTAAACTGATAGTCCCCTGCTGTTTGTCTTTTGCACTTTGGGATCGGCTAACGAACCATCACGACACCCCACTATAAGCGGATCATGACAGAAGGACAGCACGAAGACCCTTGGATATTTGGGATTTTGGAGGCCAAATCCCATTTTTGGCTGTGGACACCTTGTGGAGAAGGGCGGATTTTTCCTCAGGAAAGAAAAGCACCAAATCTAAGAGTTTGGGAAAAAGATCAGAGGTGGCCATTGTAGGAGAGGACAGCCAGAGCTGTCCCTCATGGCAGCTTCTGGCTCGGAAGAGCCCTTGGATATTCGGAATTTTGGAGGTAGATTCTCAGTGTTGTCCATGGGCACCTGGACATGAAAGGGGTTTAACTCCACATGCAGTTCTGCAGCCAATCACAAAAACCCCAAATTTTCACAGCCAATCACAAAACCCCCAGATTTTCACAGCCAATCACAGAAACCTCAAATTTTTGCACCCACCCCATCAAATCCTCACATAAATCCCAAACAGGTGCAGCCACCCCATCAACCTGCCCAGAGGGAGGAGCCAAGCATTTCTACCTGGATATAATCTCGGGTTTCTGGAAGAACACCAGAACAGCCTTTTCACTGGATTCCCAGAGGATCAGCTGGGGTTTCCCACTGCCTCTTCAGAGGAAGACTACACCCTTCTACAGGATCACTGCTCCAACAGAACCACAGCTGACACTGCAGGAGGACTGCAGCCACCATTCCAATTAGACTGCTACCAATACCCTGACCAAAAGGGTGTCAGGTCATATTCTGACTCTGCCAGTGTTGTTTTGCATTACTGCATTGTTTATTTTCTCTTTTTATTTTTTCCCCTAATAAACAGCTGTTATTCCTGCTTCCATACCTTTGCCTGAAAACCCCTCATCATTTCAAATTTACAACAATTCGGAGGGAGGGGGTTTACAGTTTCCAGTTCAGCGGAGGCTCCTGCCTTCCTTAGCAGACACCTGTCTTCCCAAATCCAGACAGTTGCCATGGCAACCTCTGGCATCCCATTCCCAGGGTCATGGGATCCCAGAAACACAGAATTGGCTGAGCTGGGAGGGACCCATTGGGATCCTCGAGTCCAACTGCTGGCCCTGCACAGGACACCCCAACACTGCCAGCCTGGGCCTGGCAGCGCTGTTCAAACGCTGCAGGAGCTCAGAGAGCCCTGGAGCTGTGACCCTTCCCTGGGGAGCCTGGGCAGTGCCCCAGCAGCCTCTGGGCAAAAACCTTTCCCCGAGATCCAACCTCAGCCTGCCCCGACTCAGCTGCAGCCGCTCCCTGCACTCCTGTCCCTGGGCACCAGAGTGAAGAGGTTCCCTCAGCCCCAGCCAGGGACCCGCTCCCAAGGCTGCTGCCATGGCCACCAGGGCTGGCACCAGCTGCGATGCTCGGTTTCCATGGGCCGGGCTTCAGGAATGGGATTCCCCAATTTCCTGCTCCCGCTAAAACCGCGCTGCCGCTCGCTGCTCTCCTGCCTCCCATGGAAAGCACAAAAGGCAAAGATCCTGGGCTGGGATAAGAACAATTTACTGGGAACAGCAATGAGATAAAGAACAAACAGGAACAGAAACAATACTGACAACAGAAGGGATAAGAAAAACTATTTACAGGGAAAATTTCAACATCAGTGACTGTCCCTTCCCAGACATGTATTTCCTCCTGCCAGTAAAGGACACCCTTCTACTAAGGGGGAGAGAGAGAGAGGGTCCCTTTCCTGTCCCTGGCAATGACCTGAGATAGTTGTGAATGTAATGACAGGGCCATGGCCAGACCCTCATGTTCTTCAATCCCACATCAGGTCATTGGCAGGGGCAGGAGAAGGTACAGGTGTCTTCCCAGCATGGATCACAGGGAACAGGGATCACCAGGGCTCTTCCCAATGTGGGTTCTTCAATGGGGGATGAAGCTGGAGCGGTGCACAAAGCTCCTCCGGCAGTTGGGGCACTCGCAGGGCTTCCCTCACTGGTGGCTCCGTTGGTGTTTGGTCAAGGCAGAGCTCCAGGTAAAGCTCTTCCCACACTGGGGACACTTGTAGGGCCTCTCCCCAGTGTGGATGCGCCGGTGGGTGGCGTGGCTGAAGTTGCACTTGAAACCCTTCCCGCAGTCAGGGCAGCGGAAGGGCCTCTCCTCGGTGTGGATCCGCTCGTGCAGGTGGAGATTGGAGCTGGTGTGAAACCTCTTCTGACACTGGGGACACTTGTAGGGCCTCTCCCCAGTGTGGATGCGCTGGTGGATGACAAGTTTGGAGCTGCAGCTGAAGCCCTTCCCACACTCCCCACACTCGTAGGCCCATTCCCCAGTGTGGATCATCTGGTGGCAGATCAGGATGTTGCTCCGCCTGAAGCTCTTCCCACACTCCAAGCACTTGTAGGGCTTCTCCCCATGGTGAACCTGCTCATGGACTTCCAGCTCTGAGCTCTGGCTGGAGCTCTGTCCACCTTCCTGGCACAGGGTGGGTCTTTTCTCCTCGGAGCACCCTGGGCTGGGTTTGCAGCCCCTCCTCCTGTGGGATCTCCAAGGCTTTTCCTCCCCGTTGGATTCCTGTGCCCTGGAGTTGCTCAAAATGGTCTCGTCCATGAGGTTCTGCCATGGGGATTTGTCCTCCCTGCTCTCCATCCTCAGCTCCTTTTCTGGGAAGGACGGACAAGGAGAGGATGGGATTTGCCTTCGTGCCAGAGGGAAGGGGAAGGAGGACGGTGTCATCAGGGGGTTGTCCTGCAGCCAGGGGCCGTGCTGGGCTGGAAGATGGAGCAGGAGAGAGGGGGAAAGGGGCACTGACTACCTCCTCACCTGCCTGGGTGACCCGGGGAATCTTCCTCTTTCTTGTAGCAGCCCTCTCCATCCAGCCAAGCTTCGGGAATAAGAAGTCCTGGATTGGGGAAAACAATGTATGGGCACATTGGGTCAGGGGAGTCCTACTGCCCAAGTCCATCTCTAAAAGTCACCGGTCATCTGGTAACCATTAAAGCCTTGAAAACAGCAAGATTTAGACCCCCAAAATATATTAAAAACCAAGATTCAGCAAAACCCAAACCCTGAGTTTACCCTTTCTGGTCTCTCCACTTTGAGCTCCTGGAGACCCCCACCCTGTCTGGGTTGCTGCGGGTCAAGTTTGCATTGGTGCTCCCCCTCTCTGGGCTGCTGGGGCTCCTGGCAATGCCACAGGTTCCCCTTCTCTGGGCTCACCACTTTGGCATCACAGGCGTCCCAGGGGTCAGCACTGTCCGGGGTCCCTGTTTCAGGGTCCCGGGGTATCCATGGGTGCCCCCTGTCCATGCTCCCAACACCTCCAGGCTTCTGGAACAGCCCAGCTCTCGTATTG
Source organism: Taeniopygia guttata (assembly GCF_048771995.1). Taxonomy (NCBI): domain Eukaryota; kingdom Metazoa; phylum Chordata; class Aves; order Passeriformes; family Estrildidae; genus Taeniopygia; species Taeniopygia guttata. The sequence goes on from NC_133041.1 coordinate 2,161,767, forward strand.
CCCGTCTGTGCTCCCCCCATTGCCGGTTTCCCTGCCAGCCCTGCCGGTACCGAGCGATCCCCACGCGGCTCAGAACTGACAGCGCAGCCCCGGGGCCGCCAACAAAACATCGCAACCACAAATCCACAAACCAACCCTGCCCCGCTGTGCTCCTGCGCCTTCCCAGGGACCCCAACCCCGCGGCAATGGCCCCGCACCGGGACAAAAAGCTGCTCCAGCCCAGCCCTCGGCACCCCCGCCTGCGGCTCGTCCCTGGCACACAGATCCCGGCAGCTGTCCCATTGCCGCAGCTGCGGCTCTGGAGCAGGGAGGCTCTGCGGGACCCCCGGGCTGTGCCCCCTCCCAGCCCTGCCCGCCCCGCACCTGCAGCCGGGGCTCTCTCGCTGCTCCCGCTCCTGCACAGCCCCGCTCTCCTTCCCTTGTCCCCCTAGGCTCTCCTCTGGGGCTCAGGCAACACCCGGCAATGGAAAGGAATCCATTTTGCTGCTCCCTAGCCAGGCCACAACTGAAACTTTGTTCCTTTTGCCTCGCTGCACAGGCCCCCAGGGCGTTTTCTGCACCCAGTCCCAGCCCCCAGCGCTTCTGAAGCCGCTCCCTGCAAATGTCCTGGAGCTGCCAGGGCCCTGTCCTTGCTGTCACCTGCTGGGGCTGGCCAGGAACAGAGCTCCTGGGCTTGCATGTCCAGCTGCTGGGCAGCCAGAACTGAGGCATCTGCAGCGGACTGAATGCCAAAACTGGAAGATGAGCCTCTCTCCTGGGGAAATCTTCCCCTCCTGGGCCAGCCCGAGGCAATGCTGCCATTCCCTCCTGCTGCTGCTGCTGCTGCTGCTGCTGGGGCACTCGGGGCTCTGGCTGAGCAGCAAAGGTGACCCTGAGCCAGGAGCTTTCCTTGGCTGCAGCAAAGCCTCGGCACGCAAAGCCCTTCCCGGCGCTGTGCCCTGTGCCAGGAGGGATTTTGCCAGCAGAGCTGACCCCAAATTTCTTCTCCCAAGCAGCTTTAGGACACGCAACACGGAGCAGCCAGAGCCCACTCTCAGCTGTGCACTGTCCTCCAGAAGAATCCTGTGTGTGAAGCAGCCTGGGAACAGGGTTCAGTGTCAGAGAAGGGGAACTCAGAGCCCTTTTCTTCCCTCTGGCCTGAGGCTCTGCATTGCCAATGGCCCTGCAGCTGCCAAAGGGGCCTTTTTGGCTCAGCTGAGAACAGTTCTGCTGGGAGCCTGTCCTAAACCTGCTTTTCCTGCAAATGTGCCCAATTAATCCTCATCTCTTGCAGCCCCAGGTCTTGCGTGAGTGCCGATGTTACAAGTGAAGGATGGAACAACTCTGCTGGTTGGGAGTTCTCTTTCTCTTGTTTTGATATTTTGTTTGTTTGGTTTTTTGTTCCGTATTTTGTTTTGATTTGTTTGTGGGTTTTTTGTTTTTTTTTTTGTTTGTTAGAAGTTTTATTGGGAGGTGTTTTTTTTTGTTTTTGTTTTTTAATATGGTTTTGTTTGCGGGGTTTTTTTGGGTTTTTTTATCAATTCCCCCTGTCACCTCTGGGCAGAGCTCTGTAACTGTGTCTGACACTTGTCTGTCACTGCTGGGGTGTCACAGACAGGGAACGCTGGGGCTGTCACCGCTGGGGTGTCACAGACAGGGAACGCTGGGGCTGTCACTGCTCCTGCCCTGTTCCCAACAGCTCTGCCAGCGCCTCGAGGGGACACAAAGACTGAGCCAAAGGGTGAGAATTGCAGAAGGGGCTGAGCTGGGAGGGACCCATTGGGATCATCGAGTCACAGAATCACAGAATCACAGAATTACTGGGTTGGAAGAGACCTTCAAGATCATCGAGTCTAACCCATGCCCTAACACCAGCTCAACTAAAGCATAGCACCAAGTGCCACATCCAGTCTTTTTTTAAACACATCCAGGGAAGGTGACTCTACCACCTCCCCGGGCAAGCCAATCCAATACTTTATCAGCCTTTCTGTAAAAAACTTTTTCCTACTATTCAACCTGTATTTCACTTGGTGCAGCTGAAGACTGTGTCCTCTGGTTCTGTCAGTTGTTGCCTGGAGAAAGAGACCGACCCCCAGCTGACCACAGCCACCTTTCAGGAAATTGCAGAGGGTGATAAGGTCACCTCTGAGTCTCCTTTTCTCCAGGCTAAACAACCCCAGCTCCCTCAGTCATTCCTCACAGGGCTTGTGTTCCCAGCCCCTCTCCAGCCTTGTTGCCCTTCTCTGGACGCCCTCAAGTGTCTCCATGTCCTTCCCACACGGAGGGGCCAGAACTGGACACGGCACTCGAGGTGCGGCCTCACCAGTGCCAAGTACAAGGGGAGAATGACCTCCCTGCTCCTGCTGGCCACCCTGTTCCTGACACAGGCCAGGAGCCATTGGCCTCCTTGGCCACCAGGGCACATTGCTGGCTCATGTTCAGCCGCTGTTGGCCAGGAGCCCCAGATCCCTCTCTGCCTGGGCACGGACCAGCACACCGTCCCCAGCCTATAGCATTGCAGGGGATTATTGTGGCCAAAATGCAGGACTTGGCACTTGGACTTGTTAAACTTCAACTTACTGGACTCTGCCCATCCCTCCAACCGCTCCAGGTCTCCCTGCAGAGCCCTCCTACCTTCCAACAGATGGACACATGCTCCCAGCTTAGTGTCAGCTGCAGATTTCCTAATGAAGGACTCAATCCCCTCCTCCATGTGGTCAATAAAAACATGGAACAGAGCTGGCCCAGCACAGAGCCCTGAGGGACCCCACTGGTGCCTGTCCCCAGCTGGATGCAGCACCGCTCACCACCACTTTCTGGGCCCGTCCGTCCAGCCAGATCTGGAGCCAGCAAAGACTGCTCCTGTCCCAGCCGTGGGCTGCAGCTTTTCCAGGAGTGTGCTGTGGGAGGCAGTGCCAAACTCCTGGTGCTGGCTGCAGGAGATGCCCAGCACAGGCTGCCTCTGTCCGCTCAGTGCCAGCCTGTCTCCCCAGGCCAGCACAGCAGCCCTGGGCAGGGCACAGAGGGGCCTGGCCAGAGCTGGTGCCTGCAGCAGCAGCTGCCTCTGCATTCCTCCCAGCAGGCACAGAAACGGCTGCTGCGGTGTGCTTTTATAGGATTTCACTGTGTTTTAGTACATGAGTTAGGAGTTTAATGCTAGCAAGTTTCGGTTGGTATTGTTCCTTGTGCCCCCCATTCCTTCCCCTCACAATGGTTTCTCCCAGGTTGTTCACTCCTGAGCTTTCCCGCCACTCAGCTGTCCCTCAGAGTGCCAATCTCCCTGTTCCTCCCCTCTTACCCTTAAATAGATGTGTCAATCCAGGTTGTGCTGCCCACCTCCCTGTCTGTCATCGCAGCCACCCCCATTTGGTTCTGGAAGGTTCCCTGTCAGTCACCCATGTTCTTATAGTTGGTTGGTCCCCGAGGCTTCTCCCCTCCCCTGTCTTTTCCCCACTGGTTGTAAATCCAAGATGTAATTCTCCTGTAATCTGTCTCCACTGGTATCCCATGTTGCCGCCCCATGGTCCTGCCCTTGGCATTGCCCATCCCCACATGCCAGTGCCCATCCCGGGAAGAGCCCTGAGCACTGAGGGAGGGACAGGATCTGCCTTGCCAGGGGCTGGGGCTCAGGCCTGGCCCTTTGCATTCCTGAAACACATCCCCACCATTTCCCTCATCCCAGCGCTGGCACTCAGAGCAGCTGAGGAATGGAGTCACACCCAGGGGTGTCCCCAGGGCTCAGCACTGGGGCCAGGTCAGTGAAATCTCTTTATTGCTGGTCTGGACGAGGCCATCGAGGGCACCCTCAGGCAGTTCCAGGTGAGCCCAGGCTGGGTGGGAGTGTGGCTGTGCTGGAGGGCAGGAAGCTCTGCAGAGGGATCTGGACAGGCTGGAGCCATGGGCCCAGGACAATGGGATGAGGTTCACCAAGGCCAAGGGCCGGGTCCTGCCCTGGGCTCACAGCCACCCCAAATCCCTGGCTGTGCCCTGCCCCTGATCCCCCAGCCTGTCCTGTTTCCTTCATCCCTGCATTGCCAGGGACTTTCTGGGACAAGGGAGCTCTGCTCTGGGGATGGAGGGAGCTCCAAGTGCCACCACTGGAGTGGGAACCACAACTCATCAGGTTTGTGTCCTTTGGGGGTCAGGAACTGGTGAGACTCAGAGGCACAGAAAGTTTCTCTTCATGGCCAACAGACCACAGTTGAACAGGACACAGTTTAATAACAATCACACTCTTCCCTGAGCTATGTGCAACATCCCAGCAGCATCTGATGAGTCCAGCATCCACAAGTGATTTCCATGTTAGAATGAATTTCAGACAAAGGTGGTTCTGTGATAGATATAGGCACAATTAAGTTCTTGTATCAGGATGCTCATCCTGGAGTGGGGCAGAACAGCTCAAACAATTCCTGATTTTCAAAGCACTCAGTGGTCAATGGAGAAGGGAGGTCAGGCTGCTTTTGGTGTTGAGGCAATGCTGAAACCAGCCTGACTCATTTCATCTCCTTCTGACCTGGCTGATCTCCCCTCTTTCCCCTTCTGCACATTGGCTTTTCTCTCCCACCAGGTGCCCCGGTGAAGAGCCTGGCTCTGTGTTCTCCATCCCCTCCTCGCTGGCACTGCCAGGCTGTGATGAGGAGCCCCTCAGCCTTCCCTGCTCCGGGCTGGACAAGCCCAGCTCCCTCAGCCTCTGCTCACAGCCCAAGGGCTCCAGCCCAACCTTGGAGGCCCTTCCCTAACCCTGCTCCAGCTGCCAGACACCTTTCCTGCACTGGGGAACCCAACCCAGGCCACAGGGACCTGGATAATCCATGTCCTTGATGTCCTGGTCACACAGCCCTGGCCCCTTGTGCCCATCTCAGGCTCTGGGGTAGATCCTGTGGAACATCCTTTGGTGGAGGCTGTGGCTCCAGGTGGATCAGGGGGATTCCGGGGGACAGGGACCCCGCTGGGCATGAACAGCATTGGACTTGTTGGGAGAAACTGTGAGGGGGAGCTGGGGCAGAGTGACCAACCCAGTGACCTCACAGAGCCCTCCTGGGATGTCACACAGCCCCTCTGAGATGTCACAGCCCATTCTGTAGTGTCACACAGCTGGTCTCTGATGTCACAGACAATTCTGTGATGTCTCAGCCTGCTCTGAGATGTCACAGCCCATGCTTTAATGTCACACAGCTGGTCTCTGATGTCATAGTCTGCCCATTGATGTCACAGCCAGCTCTGATGTTACAGGGACAGTCTAGGATGCCATCACTGCTTTATGACCTCACATAACCCACTCTGTGATGTCACAGCCCGCTCTGTGACCTCATGTTACCAGATGATAAATTGTCTCCACCAGCTGAGCTGACACCTGGAGCTTGTTCTCCAAAACCCCAGGCCTATGGAAACCACACAACGCCCACTGGAATATTGGGGTCCACGACCACCAGGGACCACCAGAGAGACCCCCAGGACAGGAGAAGGCATGCAAAAGGGGAGGAGAAATATGTTAATGATTCTGGGGAAATGACTATCAGATGTGTGTTTAGTCCAGCACAATCAGTGAATATATGTGCCAAATACAGAATATGAACAGAAACTTTCCTGCACTCAGCATGCTCAGCTTTGGGAGGAGCGATCCCCTGTGCATCCAGCTGAATAAAGAATGCTGCTTCTTAATGCTGCACTGGTGTTAAGGAGTTTTCTGTTTCACCGAATTTTTGGTAACACTCCACTCCAAGGAAAGCTCTGTCTCCTGCTGTTCCCAAACAGAGAAGGGCTGGTGGCAGATGTGGGGGTCGGAGGCTGCCTGGGGCACGGTGACCATGAAATAATCAAGTTTTCAATGATCTGTGAAAGAAGGAGGGGCAGCAACAAAACTTCCACACTGGAAACAGGAAGGGCAGACTTTGGCCTGTTTAGGATGCTGATTTAGGGAGTCTCGAATCATGTCCTGATTTTTTTTTAAGGGAAACAGCCCTTGAAAACCAAGGGGTCCAGGGAGGATGGACACATTTCTAGAAAGTAATCTTAAGGGGGAAGGAGCAGCCTGTCCCTGTGGGGCAAAGGATGAGCTGGTGAGGAAAATGACTGGCCTGGCTGTCCATGGAGCTTTTGTGGGAACTCGGGAAAAAAGGACTGGCGATGCAGGAAGTGTTTAAGGATGTTGTTAGGTTATGCAGAAAGAAAAGGAGAGAGATGAAAGCTTAATTAGAACGTAACCAGGCAGCTTCTGTAAAATGACTAAATAATGTTTTTATTGAAAAATTTATAGCAAAAGGAGGGAGGCTTACCTCTAGTCTTTATTGGAAGCAGTGCAGAACATAGTAACTAAAGATAAGGAAAAGGCTGAGCTACTTAACATCTTGTTTGTCTCGATTTTCAACATATGGACAGGTTGCCCTCGGGACAAGAGTTCTCCTGAGCTGGTAGGTGGGCACAGGGAGCAGAACAGCCCCCTGTAATCCAGGAGGAAGCAGCTGCTGACCTGCTGAGCCACTCAGATGCTCACAGGTGAATGGGATGGGATGGGATCCATCCTAGGGAGATGAGGGAGCTGGTGGATGAGCTCCCCAAGCTGCTCCCCATCATTTACCATCAGTCCTGGCTCACCAGGGAGGTCCCAGAGCACTGGAGGTGCCAGTGTGAGCCCATCCCCAAGAAGGGCTGGAAGGAGGATCTGGGGAACTCCAGGCCTGTCAGCCTGACCTCGGTGCCCGGCAAGGTTATGGAACAGATCACCTTGAGTGCCACCACAGGGCACCCACAGGATGGCCGAGGGGTCAGAGCCAGCCAGCGTGGATTTAGTGGGGCAGGTCCTGCCTGAGCACCCTGATCTCCTTTTAAAACCAGGTGACCCACCTGTGGATGTGGGAAAGGCTGTGGATGTGTCCATCTGGACTTCAGCAAAGCCTTTGACACTGTCTGTGACAGCATTCCCTGGAAAAGCTGCAGCCCACGGCTTGGGCAGGTTCCCTCCTGGCTGGGAGATGGAAGAGCTGGCTGGAGGCTGGGCCCAGAGAGGGGTGGGGATGGTGCTGCACCCAGCTGGTGTCCAGTCCCTGGTGCTGTCCCCAGGGATCTGTGTTGGGCCCAGTCCTGTTTAACATCTTCACCGATGATCTGGGGGAGGGGATCGAGCCCACCATCCCCAAATTTGCAGGTGACACCAAGCTGGGTGTGAGTGTGGATCTGCTGGAGGGCAGCACAAGGAGACATAGCCTTCAGCTGCACCAGGGGAGGTTTAGGCAGGACAAGAGGAAGAAGTTCTTCACAGAAAGGGTGAGTGGGCATTGAAATGGGCAGGCCAGGGGGGAGGTGGCAGAGTCACTGTCCCTCTCCAGTGGCACTCAGTGGCATGGTCTGGGTGACAAGGCGGTATTAGGGCACTGGTTGGACTTGATGATCCCAAAGGTCTTTTCCAGCCTATTTGATTCTGTCATTCTGTGATGATTGGGGCACTCTGGGGCCATTGTGACCCTGCAGGGCCTCGTGGAACTAAGAGGACCATGGTGACACTGTGCAGCCCCATAGAACCAGGGCTCCATTGGGTGCTCTGGGGCCAAATGGAACCAGGGAGTCCCCGTGACACTGGGTCCTGGTGGAACCACAGAGGCCATTGTGACACTGCGGGGCCTCGTGTGACCGAGGGGTTTCACCATTGTGACACTGCGAAACCAAGGAGAGCATTGGGAGAGTCCAGGGCCCAGTGAACCAAGGGGCCGTTCTGACACTGCCAGGCCTCATGGAACCCTGGGGACATTGTGACACTGCAGGACCTTGTGTAACCAAGGGGCCACTGTGACACTCTGGGGCCTCAAGGAATCTGAAAGGCCACTGTGACACTGTGTAGGCTCATGGAAACAAGGAGTCCATTGTGACACTGAGGAAACTTGTGAAACCACAGAGAGCATTGTGACAGTGTGGGACCTCATGTGACCATGGGGCCTTTGTGACACCCTGGGGCCCCATGGAACCAAGGGGCCTCTGTGAAACTGCGGCACCAACGAGAACATTGTGACACTGTGAAGCCCCATGGAACCAAGGAGTCCATTGTCACATTTTGGGGCCCCATGGAACCAAGGAGCCCAGTGTGACAGTGCAGGGCCTGATACAACCAAAGGGACATTGTGACACTGAGGGCCCCTTGGAACAAAGGACATCTTTGCAGATGACACCAAGGTGGATGTGAGTGTTGATCTGCTGGAGGGTAGGAGGGCTCTGCAGAGGGCCCTGGACAGGCTGGATCCGGGGCCCAAATCCAACAAGGTGAGGTTTAACAAGTCCAAGTGCCAGGTCCTGCACTTTGGCCACAACAACCCCTGCAGCACCACAGGCTGGGGACAGAGGGGCTGGACAGCAGCCAGGCAGAAAGGGACCTGCAGGGACTGATGGACAGCAGGCTGGACATGAGCCAGCAGTGTGCCCAGGTGGCCAAGAAGGCCAATGGCTCCTGGCCTGGATCAGGAATGGTGTGGTCAGCAGGAGCAGAGCTGCTGTGCCAGCACTGATCTGCCCCCAGCTCTGCACACAGACATTGCTGCTGCAGCTCCAGAGAAGGCAACAAAAGGGCATCTCTGCAGAAAACTCTGCTGGGAGATCCTTTAGATCCTGGAAAGCCACCAAGAGCACAGACCCTCATTGACACAGTCTGGGGCCACAGGGAAGGTGGAGAGAAAAAAAATGAGAAATGGCACAATCAATGACATTTCCTTGTGGACAACATTATAATGTAAAACAAAGAAAAAGAACCTCCAAATGGAAAAGAACAAGAAGTATCAAAGATGACTTTTAGTACAAGTGATTTGCAGAAATTGGCCAGCAGTTTAATGTTCCTGAAAGCATCCAGTCATCAGTGTCCACACTGCAGCCTTGAGCTCCTGGTTCCTCAGGCTGTAGATGAGGGGGTTCAGGGCTGGAGGCAGCACCAAGTACAGAACTGACAGGGCCAGATCCAGGGATGGGGAGGACATGGAGGGAGACTTCAGGTGAGCAAACACTGCAGTGCTGAGGAACAGAGAGACCACGGCCAGGTGAGGGAGGCAGGTGGAAAAGGCTTTGTGCCGTCCCTGCTCAGAGGGGATCCTCAGTATGACCCTGAAGATCTGCACATAGGAGAAAACAATGAACACAAAACAACACAACGATGAACTGTCAGTAACTACAAGAACCCAGTGTTCCCTGAGGTAGGATTTGGAGCAGAAGAGTTTGAGGATCTGTGGGATTTCACAGAAGAACTGGTCCAGGGCATTGCCATGGCACAGGGGCAGGGAAAATGTATTGGCTGTGAGCATGAGAGCATTGAGAAAGGCACTGGCCCAGGCAGCTGCTGCCATGTGGGCACAAGCTCTGCTGCCCAGGAGGGTCCCGTAGTGCAGGGGTTTGCAGATGGACACGTAGCGGTCGTAGCACATGATGGTCAGGAGGAAATACTCTGCTGACATGAAGATCAGAAGGAAAAAGAGCTGAGCAGCACATCCTGTGTAGGAGATGTCCCTGGTGTCCCAGAGGGAATTGTGCAGGGCTTTGGGGACAGTGGTGCAGATGGAGCCCAGGTCGCTGAGGGCCAGGTGGAGCAGGAAGAAGAACATGGGCGTGTGCAGGTGGTGGCCGCAGGCTACGGCGCTGATGATGAGGCCGTTGGCCAGGAGGGCAGCCAGGGAGATGCCCAGGAAGAGGCAGAAGTGCAGGAGCTGCAGCTGCCGCGTGTCTGCCAGTGCCAGCAGGAGGAAGTGGCTGATGGAGCTGCTGTTGGACATTTGCTGTGGCTGCACATGGGCACCTGTTCATGGAGAAAGGACAGTGACAAGTCAGGAGAGGCTGCTTGGAGCCAAACGTGAGCCATTCCCTGTAGACTGTCCTGCTGGGACGCACCTACCCTTGTTCCTGCTCTGGGAAAACCGTTGGCTGCAATCAGAGCACGATCACACTCTCAGCTCACCCTGGGATAAACCAGACCCTGCCCAGAGCAGAGGGATCGCTGAATGTCTCACCCTCTCCAAAGATCTCTGGGCAAGGTCTCAGCACCCCCTTGTTCCAAGGACACTCACGGCTCCCTTGGCCAGCCCAGCAGCATTTCCTCAGCTATGGCAGCTCTGCACTTCCCCGTGGGACATTCAGGGAGCTCCCAGAGGCTCTGGCACAGATCTGCACCCAGGAGGGCAGCTCAGAGCTGGGAAGGGCACAGCAAGGAGATCCCAGGCTGTGCCCATGGGGAGATCTCAGGGAGGGGCTCAGCTCATTCCCCTTTCCCATGGACTGCTTTGCCCATAGCCCCACAGGTCCCAGGGAAGCTTGGACACCCCATTCCCATGGACACCCCTGCCTAGCAGGAATGCCAAGGGCAGTGCCTGACTCAGCTGCTGCAAATTCCAGAGTCACCCTGAGAGCCCCAGATAACAGTGACAATATCAGGGGAGTGCAGAAACAAGAGAAGATGTTGTGGTGCTGTGCCTGAGAGGGCAGAGACAGCTGGGCACTCAGGACAGTGTTCCCGTGCCCAGCTGTGCCCGGCACCTCCCACACACCAACAGTGCCCTCCTGCCCTGGCAGTGCTCTGTTCAGCCCCCTCTGCTTCCCTGAGAATCTCTCTGGGCCTGGACATCCCCTCCTGAGAGGTGCCTTGTCCCTGCCAGCGCTCACAGAGCCCATCCCACCCTGTGTGCCCTCGGCCCGGCCCTACAGAAACCTGCCTGTGTGCAGGGCCCTGGCTGGGGCAGGCTCTGTGTGCAGCTGGGCAAGGGCAGCTCAGGAGAGCCCTGCTGGGCCCTGCAGAGGTGATGCTGCTGCTGTCCAGGGCTGAGGAGTGGCTGAAGGCCCTTTGGGAGGCTCCCAGCAGAGAGACTGACCACCCAAAGTCACAGTTCTGGAGTCTCTGTAAATGTTCAAGCATGACTTTGATGATCCTGTGTGTCCCTTTCAACTCAGAATGTTCTGTCATTCTGGGATTAAAATTCCTGTTCTGCTTCTCTCATCCCACTGTTGTCTATAATAAAAAGAGAAAAAACCCCTTGCAACAGTGTTAGAACAGTAAAGTAAAAACCAGACTGCGGCTTCTGGGGGTCACTTGCGGCTGTCCCCCGTCCCTCCCCGGCCCCCCGGGACCCCTCCGGCTCGCTGTCCCCTCAGGGGACCGGGGTTTGCCGCGGTCCCGCTGCACTGGGCTCACCAGGCAGCGGCTGGGTTTGCACGGTCCGAGCGGCGGTGCGCCTCGGTCGCCGCAAGGAGTCGAGATAAAGAGACGAAGAGAGGTCAGTTGTGTGCAGTCCAGAGAGATTGTATTGCCTGAACGGTTGCAGGGACAAAAGACCCTGGTGTTGCAGCATTTTTGAGAGAAAGAGGACATGAGTTATGAGATTTGAGCTACTCCAGTCTAGGCCTCAGATTTGGGCCTTGCGAGGCCTTCAAGCCTCTGCCGCAGTTAGAAATTCAGAGCTTGTGGCGCAGATAGAAATAGTCTTAAGGTGTGATGGGGACCACTGGGCTGTCTGGGTGTGAATTAGTACAGCTTTCATAGTGTAAGGTGTAGGCCGTTTTAAGGAAAAGGTAAACAATGTTAGCTTGCCAATCAGAGTGTCTTTGTTTTTGTAAACTATGTAGAAGCTTATATAAACTACCATCTTATCTTGAATAAACGGAGAACGTTTGATTAACCACATTGGTTCAGATCTGCATTTGTCTTGTCCAACTTTCCATTTTCCTGAGATTCCCTGGCTTTTCCCTGGGCTACTGCCCAGATACAATTTTATACAGCAAAATTAAGAGATAAGGTCTAAACAATAGCATGGGCTCATCAGAACCACCCCATGGGTCGGGTCCAATGGGAACTGCTCAGGTGTGGGGAAAAAGGGGTTTACAGAAAAATGCTGAAGCAAAACTTTCCCAAAACAATGGGGCATACATAAATGTCTCTTTTCCTCAGTTTCCCATTCCCAAAGCCTTTCTAAAACCCTTTCTCCACACTACCGCGCCAGCACGATAGCAACTCCAGACCTTTCTTGGAAGCTTCCAGGTGTCCCAGTGGGAATGGGGCACACTCAGCCCCTGATTTCAACAGTTTATTAAGTTGATTATTTAGGATATTTAACAGGAACATCCAATAGGAGATTCAGTTTCCCCAGTTACACGCTCCTGGCTCAACCCGTTGGAGTAAGTCCAGGGCCTTCTTTGTCCCAGTTTTTGTTATCACTGCTCACATTCACTCACTCGGGCTGCTCTGCACAAGAGATAAGCACAGAATGTACTCACAGGGTCTGTGGGCATTGGGATGTTCCAGCTTTAGGAGATCACTGCAGGAGCAGCAGCTGCATTGTCCTGCAGCCAGAGGTTCCTGTGCCAAGGGCTGGCAGTGATTCTGCCCCAGGCACTTCTCAGCCCTTCCCAGCCCTGACTGATTGAAGCTCTCTGTGCCTCTGTGCTGTGCCCGGGCTGGCTGCAGGCAGTGCCCCAGCCCTGCTGGGCTAGGAGAAGAGCTGCTCAGCAAGAGAAATGTGCTTTTGAAGCTCTCCTTGGTTACCAGGATCACCCTCTGTGCCAGGAGCCCGGCCCAGCTCAGCAGCACAGACACAGCACAAGGACTTTAATGACCCTCTGGGGCTTTGTGCTCAGGCCCTGAACATCAGGCCCTGAGAGGGAGCTGCAGAAACCTCTCCAGAACTCCAAGTCAGAATCCAGCTCCAAAGTTTCTCTGACTTTTAATGGGTCCCACTGAGGGACACGACTGAGAAAGTGTCCCCAGGCCCCAGGCAGAGCAGAGAACTGGAGGCACTGATGACAGGTGTGGACAAAGAGAAGCCAAGTCTTGGTGCCCTGGGGCACAGCAGGGTCTGTGCAGCCAAGGGCTGTGAGGAGACACCTTGTCCTGAGGCCCTGGGACCTCCTGGCACAGCCCCAGCCAGGCTGGGCACTGTCAGCCCCTGGTCCTGCCCTCAGCATCCCCCCCTAGCCCACATCCCAGTGGCCTCAAGGATCTGCTGGAAGGAGTCCCTGGGGAGCCTTGGCCAGGAATGGCCCTGGGGGCTCCTTCATGCTCCCAGGGACTGCAGGTTTTTCAAAGGACTTTGGCTTTTGCTTTTGCCTTGGAGTCTCTGAGAGCTTTCTGCAATCATGGCCTCCAATTATCTACTTTAATTAGTCCCTGGAGAGGCTTTGTCAGGAGCAACACTCACTGGGGCTCATTAATGCTTCAAGGTGCTTCAGTTCTTTTAAGGTACTTGGTGTTTCCCTTTTGATCCAGACTCTGTGAGAGGTTTGTGCAATCATGGCCCCAATTATCTGCTTTAATGAGTCCCTAGAGAGCTTTGTACTGACACTCAGTGGAGCTCATTAATGCTTTGAGATACTCAGGGTTTTTAAGGTACTTTGGACTTTCCCTTCAACACTGAGAGGTTTTTGTGCCATTTTGAGTCTCTGAGAGGGTTTTGTGCCATCTCAGCCTCCAGTTCTCTCGTCCAAGGAGTCCATGAGGAGCCTGTGTTGGGGATGGACCTCAGTGGGACACATTCATGCTTTGAGACTCCAACCACTTTGGGGCTTTCTTTTGACTTTGAGTCCTGGAAAGGTTTGTGCAATCTCCTCTCAGGCCCTGAGGTTTCAGAGCTCAGCTCCAAATGCACCACGGGGCTCATTAGGATCAAGCAAGTCCTGACAAACCATGGCTCTGCTGTGATTTCCCTCTTGTCTGAGGCAATTAATCAGGAAGTTTCTGTAGTGATTTTTGTTCATAATTTTAAGATTTCTTGGCCAATGCATCAATTAGTGTGGTGGGTTCAGCGTTGGCTAATTACCAGGGCACTCACTAGAATATACTTACTCATTTCCTGCTCTGAGGTAGGATTAGGAGAAAGGAAAAGTTTGCTCAAAACTTTAAATGGGTGTAAAGAAAAGTTTATTAACAGTAACTAAAAGAAAGAGTAATAAGAATCAGACAAAATTTTCAGAACACTTCCTCTCTCCATACAACCTGACAATGTAAAGAGAAAAAACCTAAAATTTTCAGTCAGTTCACTACCTCTAGAATAGTCTTTCTTCAGTTAACTTAGCAGGAGAAGTTCCTCTTGTTAATGTTATGGAGACTTCTCCACAAGGAAACAGTTATCTCATGGCTTTTCATTTCCACGAACAGCAGCTGCCCAGAAAAATCTGTAATTGTCAAGTCCCTCTCATTTTTTCACAGCTTTTCCCACAGCTGTGTTTATAGTCCATGTTAACTTATGGGGTATTAGTTTCAAGATCAGCTATTTAAGAGCAAATGTTCTCTTCATCTATGTCTGAAATCATCTTCATCTCTGGGAACAGAGGTCTTCCTCTTCTCTCCCTGGGGGCACAGGGTCTCATCACTCTTTTTTTTTCTTTTCAAACTTCTTATGGGATCACAGCTACTGCAACATTTGCTCACTTTAGCATGGAGGCCTTTGCTGAAACAAGTCATCTCCAAATACTTTTCAATGCATTGTAGGGAAAAAGAGAGTCTGATGTATCCATGACATCCTTCTCCATAGCTTTACCAGAGGATTTCAGCCCCAGGATCAAGGCATCTCCTCACCCCTCCTATGTGGGACTCAACAACCTCTTCACTGACCTCGGTGTGTTCATGTTGCCCCTCTGTGTGCCTGCCCTGTGCCCTTTTCTCTCACTGGAGGGAGGATGGCAGCACTGGCAGAGTCAATATCTGCCCGGGGCTGCAGATGGTTCCGTGAGCCCGGCCGGGCTCGGTCCTTGCGGCCGGAGCTGTTTTCCCATGGAGGTTTCTGCAGCGGCTGCGCTGGGGCTGTGTCAGGCTGGGCCGCGCTGGGGCAGGGCCAGGATCTCAGCAGCCAGGCCAGAGCCCAGCAGCAGCACGGCCGGGGCCGATGGCTTCTCCTCCCCTGCCCGCTGGCTGCGGGCGAAGCCCAAGGGCGGCAGAGCCTCGGCCGAGCCGGCCCGGCCCGGGGCTGCTCCTGGGGCCCGGCGGATCCCGGCTGGGCCCGGGCTGGCGGCGGGGCAGGGCTCGGCAGCGGCCAGATGTCAGCACCCGCAGCCACGGCCCGGCCTCGGCCCCGCGGCCTCCCCTGCCCTGCCCGGCAGCCGATGGGGCCTGGCGGCTCCCTGGGAAGGGGCCCGGCCCCACGGCAGGAGCCGCCCGGCCCCACGGCCGAGACGGGGCTGGGCCGGCCTTGGCACCTCTTTGGGGCCAGAAGGGAGAGAGACCCAGCCAGGCTTTCTCATCTTCAACTTGGGTCTGCACAGAGGCGTCTGCAGTTTGCTTAGTGGTTTAACAGATTGTCAGTTCTCAAAGGTAATTACTGATTGGTTTTTTGTCAGACATGGCAGAAACTGCTAGCAGCTTCTCTCAGGACATCACTTCTGTGATGCAAAACCACCACAGCAGCACTGAGCACAGAGCTCCTTTGTCCATATACAGTGGTCATGTGCCGGAGGCCTCAGAACCCCTCCTTGGGAGATCTCTGGGCCCTCTCCAAGGTGTTTTCAAATGAAAACATTCAGCTCAGAGTCTAAGAAAATCACCAGAGGACAGGGCCAGCCTGACCTGTCTGTCCCGTCTACTTTTGTCTGGGAGCAAGTCTTGGATATAGGGAATTTGGGAGGCCAAATTCTAATTTTGGCCATGGACCCTGGACATGAAGACCAATTCTTTTCCATAGGAATGAAGGAACAGAGCCCCAGTGCTTCAGGGGCAGATGAGAGGTGACCACCAGAGGCAAAGGCCAGCTAGAGCTGGCAGGTTATTTTCTGGGAGATACTCTTGCACACAGGAAAATTTTTAGGCAGAGTGTCAGTTTTGGCAATAGGCATCAGAAAAGTTGGAGAGTTCTTTTCCACAGCAAGGAAAGCACAGAGCCCCTGTGCTCCAGGAGCCTTGATGGTACTGGCAGATTTGGGCTGGAAGCAACCCTTGGGTATAGGGAAATTGGGAGGTGGAACCCCAGTTTTGGCCATTTCTGTGTAGATAAGAAGGAAGGCTCTTTTGCATAGGAAGGAAAACACAGAGCCTCAGTGTTTCAAACGCAGGTGAGAGGCAGCCCCCAAGGGGCCAAGGGCAACCAGACCTGTCTCTCCTGGCTGATTTCACTTGGGAGCAATCCTGGGATGTATGGAGTTTTGGAGGTGGAATCCCAGTTTTGGCGATGACAGGATGAATGATTTTTTCCTATAGGAAAGAGAAGAGTAAAGTCCAAGTGTTCTGGATGAGAGGTGATCACCCTTAGGCCAAGCCAGCCAGACCTGTCTCTCCTGGCACCTTTCATCCAGGGGCTGTCCTTGGACATAGGGCATTTTGGAGGTGGAATCTCAGTTTTGGCTGCGGGTGCCTGGACAGGAAGATTAATTCTTTTCATTAGGAAGGAAAGCACAGAGCCCCAGTGTTTCACAGGCAGATGAGTGCCAGCCCTCAGGAAGCCAAGGCCAACCAGACTTGTCTCCCCTGGCAGCTTTTGTCTGGGAGCTATCCTTAGATATAGAGAATTTTGGAGGCAGATCCCCAATTTTGGCCATGGGTGCCTGGTTGAGATGGATGTTTTTTTTTATCATAAGAAAGAAAAGCACATGGTCCCATGTTTGAAAGGCAGATTTGAGGTGGCCCCTGGGTGGCCAAGGAAGCCAGACCTGTCTGTCCTGGCAGATTTCATCTGGAAACAATCCTTGCAATATAAGGACATTTGGAGAAGAAATCCCGGGTTTGGCCCTGGGCCTCTGGAGGAGAAGGACAGTTCTCTCTCATAGGAATGAAAGCCCAGAGCTCCAGTGCTTCAGGGGCAGATGAGAAGCAGCCCTCGACATGCCAAGGTCAGCCAGACCTGTCAGGTGGTCCCCAGGAGGCCCAGCCAGCCAGACCTGTCCATGTTCCCTTGGTTTCGTGGGACCCCACAGTGTCGCAATGGTCTCTTTGGTTCCATGAGGCTCCATAGTGTCACCGTGGTGTCCTTGGACCCACATTGTCACAACTGACCCACAGTTCCATGAGGTTCTGTAGTGCCACTGCAGCAGTCAGAGGCCCTGCAAGGCCTCCCTGGCGGTCACTCACCTAAGATAAGAAATGCCTAAGTCACGGTGACTGGAGCAAAGAAGCCCCTCTTCCACATTCAGACCCTTCTTATCTCTTTGTAAGGCTGTAGCTCCTCAAACCTGGCAATTGGACAATTTCTGACACCCCAGTACCCTATAAAAACACCCATTTCTTCCTAGTTTGGCAGAAGAACTGACACCGCATCCCTTCAGAGGAGCTGGCAATAAAGGACATTGCTGTGGAACCACATACAGCCTTCTCCTCTCTCTCTATCCCTGTGAGTCTGTCTGCCAGAGGCACTTGTGAGCACAGAGCGAAATCACTGAGAGCTGAACTCACAGAGCTGAAATCACTCCAGAGGTGCTCGCTAAGTTGCCTGTGGCTGGGAGCTGAGCCGAGGGACCCAGACAGGCTGAGCCTGACAGCGCAGCGCTATCGGGACACCCACGGCAGCGGCAGCCCGGGGGTCAGATGGACCCCTGGGACCCCAGGCTGCATTATGTGGCCACCCGAAGGAGCACTGGCATCCTGGCACCCCTGAGAGCAGCATTCCTCGTGAATTGTCACTGCCTCAGCCGGCTATGACCCCTTGAAGCTAACTTCTCTGTTATAGAAGAAGTTTTCTGAAGAGGCGTCCGACGAACCTGCACATCGCCATCTGGGATGAGGTCCTCAGCAGTTGGATGGCAGAGCACCTAAGCAGCAGTTCCTTGTCCCACATTTGGCTGAAGAAGTATAAGTTTAAACCAGCCTTTTTGCACACTTTTATTTTGGGTCTCTTTTTGGTTTTTTTCTTTCTTTTTTTTTTTTTTCTTTTTTTTTTTTTCCTTTTTACTGCTGGGGGGGGGGGGGGGGGAAGGGAACTATACTGAAATGGGACCAAAATCTAGTAATATAGTAAATTAAAATGATCCCAGAACGAGAGAGACTTATATTTACAAATCTTACAAATCCTTTCTGCTAACAGCTTTTCTTTCTCTAAAGGCAATCTTTCAAAAACTAACTTGAAAAAATTTATAACATGGATTCTTGCCCTTTCTCCAGACACGAACACACACATGATCGATTCAGAATCTTTTTGGGACACAGTAGGGACAAGAATATACAGTTTCCAAATTAATGAAAACTTTTCTGTAACTAAGTTTCTACCTCTATTTCACTCAATTACTAAAGCAGTCCAAAAGACAAATTCTCTGCAGCTTCCTTCTGCTGAGGAAATTCCACCCTTATCTTTCTCAACAGACACTGTCCCTTCAAATGCTAATTTGCCAGATAACATTGCTCTCTCAGTCCCTGGGACGGGGAACACAGACATTGTACCACCCCACCCACCCGCGGGGTCCGTGGAGCCCACCCATCCCTCGCTCCTCCTCGGACGCGGCGAGCGCGGATTCCGCTCCCCGGTCCCGCAACACGCGGCGCGCTGCGCGCCCCGTGCCCCGCTCAGTGTTGGGCTGTAACTGTGTCGGTTTCCATCGGGAACGCCCTGCCTCACCCCAAAACCTCCGCGCAGCCCCCGTGACTCCCCCAGCCCTGCAGCCGTGCCTCCCAGCCCCGCTGCGGCTCTCCCCAGCCCGCTCCCATCCCTGCCTGCCTGCCCGCCGCAGCCCCGCCGTGATGGCAGCAGCTCCCCCAGCCCCGCCGCCTCCTCTGCCCCGCTCCTCCCTTGCCCTCATCCCCAAGCGCTGCACCCACCCACCCACCCTCAGCGCCCCCCGAGCGGCACCTCCGAGACCCCCACGGGGGCACCCCACTTCCCCACGCACCTCAGCCCTGCGCAGGCTGTGCCACAGTGGCGCTGCCATTGCCGCTCCACTGCTGCCTCCCTCTAGCCAAGCCCAGCCAGCTGCCCCCTCACACTCTGTCCAGCCCCCACACCCCTGCAAACCCTCGCTCCAACACGCCCAACAAAGCGGAGTGCACCTCCTGCTCGCTCTCACTCCTCCTCTGAGCACAGTGAGTCCGACTCTGACACAGAGGACATTGATCCATGGGCTCTAATCAAAATGGAAGCGACTCGGGCAGGGGATTGGGAACTAGCTCAGAGAATTTCTGCCTTCCCAGCAGTTTATATAAAGGGGAAAAGAGGTGGGGTCACCACTAAAACAACGTGGGAACCTAACACAAATAAAGAACTGGTACAACTACGAAATATAGCCAAAGAACATGGGAGAAGTTCACATAATTTTAGAAATTTTCTGGAAGCTCTCTTTTCAGCACATATTTTGATACCTTACGATGTTAAAAACATTGCCCACTGCCTTCTTTCCCCGGCAGAATATATGCTATGGGAAAGACATTGGAAAAGCCAATTAAAAACATTATCAGGCACCTATGCTCAAGATGGAAATAGGCCAGATTTTACAGTCCAGCAGCTGGCTGGAGAAGGGCATTTACAGAAACCCTGTGACCAAGCTAACACCTTGCCTCAGGAGCAGTACAAGACTTGGCTATTGCAACAAAGCCTCCCTGCTCCTCACCCCAGATGACTCTACCCCTACCCAACACTTCTCTAGTATTAAACAAGAAGTAGATGAAAGCTTTATCAAGTTTATAGACAGAACTAAAGATGCTCTGGAAAAACAGATAGAGAGCACAAAGGCAAGAAAAGAACTGTTGTGCCAGCTTGCCTTATCAAATGCAAATGAACAATGTAAAACAATTCTGAGGGCCCTACCCTTGGACACAGAACCCACCATAGAGCAAATGGTGGAAAGCTGTACATGTCATCTGTCCTCTGAAAACACAGTGGCCCAAGCAGTAGCTAAGGGTATTGCAGAAGGAGTTTCTGGTGTATATGCAGCAGTAACTTCCAAAGACCAGGCCTGCTGCTATCACTGTGGGGAATTTGGACATTTTATAAAGGACTGTCCAGACAGGTCACCTAACCAAAACCTCCGTAACATCTACCAAGGACCCCAGAACCAGCAGCGCTACCAGCAGCGTTTGGGAAACTTCCAGCAGAGCGCAGCCAGGCCCCGCGCAAAGACAACAAACCAAAAGCCACCCAGATCCAGCCATGCATCATCCCAGGAGATCCCAGGCCACATGGATCCAACCCACGGAGCGATACAGATGGGAACACAGCGCCAGTTGGTAACTGCTCTGTCTATTGACTTTAATAATAAGGATGTTTATCGTGTTCCCACAGGCAAGCATGGGCTTCTTTTGACATTTTAATTATAGGTGTCCATAGCCCAGAGGAAATCTTTGTTGTTCTCAAGGTACAAACAGTGCACCCAGGACAAGAAATCTCGGTCCAGCTGTGCTGTATGGACTCACCATTTTTCCTTTCACGAGGAATTCTGATTGCACAAGCCTTTCTGCTCCCAAAGAATCACAGGGAACAGCTTCCTCTCAACCCTACAGCAATGTGGGCACAAGTTGTGGGACCAAGTGCGATCTATCCTACAGATGAGGGAAGATCCACCTCCCAGGGATGCTGGACACTGGTGTGGACGTGACCATCATTGCTCGCACAGAATGCCTGGCACACTGGGAACTACAACCAGTAGCAGGAATGATTTCAGGGATTGGTGGAGCCACAGTGTCCATGCAAAGCAAGCACAACATCCTCGTCAAAGGGCCTGAAGGCAGGCTGGCAACCATCTGTCCATTTGTGGTAAGAGCCCCCATCACCCTTTGGGGCAGGGATGTTCTATCCCAATGGGGAGTTTTCCTATGTATTCCCAGTCAGGATTTCTGACTGGGGCCACTGAGGAGCACACACTACCAGATACCCCTTGGCTCACGTGGAAACGCCAAGACCCAGACTGGGTTGACCAATGGCCCCTCTCTAAAGTAAAACTGCATGCACTACAAGCCCTTGTGGAAGAACAGCTCGCCAAAGGTCACATCGTCGAGACCACCAGCCCTTGGAACTCTCCAGTCTTCTTATTGCAAAAACCTGGAACGGACAGGTGGAGGCTCCTCCACAACCTTCACAAAATCAATGAGATCATCGAGGACATGGGCCCCCTCCAGCCTGGCCTGCCTTCACCATCGATTCTGCCTCAAGACTGGGCACTTGCCATCATAGATATTAAGAAGTGTTTCTTTAGCATTCCGCTGCACCCCCAGGACACTCCATGGTTTGCTTTCTCTGTTCCCTCTCTTAACAGAGAGGCTCCACTCAAAAGATACCATTGGTTGTATCTTCCCCAGGGATTGAAAGTCTCGCCTACTATATGCCAGTGGTACGTTGCTCACATCCTGTCTCCTGTTCAGAACCTATTTCCAGATGCAATCATCCACCACTACATGGATGATATCCTGGTCTGTACATCAGGAAAAAACTTACTTAGATAAAGCAGTTAAAAAGACAATTGAAACCATAGAAAAGTCAGGATTCGAGATCCATGGTGACAAAATACCCAACCCATGGGCTTATCTTGGATTCCAGATCCAGGAAAGGACCAGCAGCTCGCCATCCAAGATGGCCCAAAAACCCTGAGAGACTTACATAATCTGTGCAGATCCATCAGCTGGGTACATCCCCTCCTAGAAATTACAACAGAGGACCTCACTCCCCTGTTCACCCTTCTCCATGGCAACGAGGACCTAGACTCTCCACGCCTGCTCACAACAGAAGCCCAAGACACCATCACCAAGGTCCAGGAAGCCCTGTCTGCACGCCAAGCCCATCACTTCGAGCCCAAGCTGCCTTTCCAGTTCATTATTCTGGGAAAAGCACCCCGGTTCTACGGACTGATTATCCAATGGGATCTTCAACTCCGAGACCCTCTATTGATACTGCAATGGATCTTTACAAACAACAAACTTTCAAAGACAATTACCACCTTCCAAGAAATCATGGGACATTTAAGAAAATAAGCCAGAACTTGCCTCTGCTCCCTTGCTGGGTGTGAGTTCACATGCATATACTTGCCACTGACCACTGGAGACCTGGAGCATTTGCTCCAGACCAATGAAAACCTCCAATTTGTCCTAGACAGCTATACAGGCCAAATTTCCATCCATATCCCAAAACATGAACTTTTTAATGCTCTCTTCAATCTGATCCCAAAATTAGTCCGAAGTAAAACACCTCTCAAAGCTCTAACAATTTTTACAGAGGGCTCAGGGCCATCCCACAAGTCTGTAATGACTTGGAAGGACCCTAAGATCCAAAATGGGAAATCTGACATCCAAATAGTGGAGGGGTCTCCACAGATTGCGCACTTAGCAGCTCTTGTCAGAGCCTTTGAGAAATTCAAAGACAAACCCTCTAATCTGGTCACAGATTTGGCGTATGTCGCAGGTATAGCTATGAAAGCAGAACACGCTCTTCTCAAAGAGGTTTCCAGTCCAAAGTTACACAAATTTATTTTGTCATTAACATGCTCAATCTCTCACAGAAAGCAACCTTACCATACAATGCATGTGAGGTCACACACCGATCTGCCAGGTTTCATCACAGAAGGGAACAGGAAAGTGGATGCATTGGCCATGGCAATAGAAACTGCCAACGTCCCTGACATCTTTGCCCAGGCAAAGTTGTCACATGCATTTTACCATCAAAATGTACCTCCCCTCACCAGAATGTTCAAGCTTTCAAAAGATCAAGCAAAAGCTAATGTGGCCACATGCTTGAACTGTCAAAATTACCAGATACCATCTATGGGGACAGGAGCCAATCCCCGAGGACTGAAAGCTGCCAGCTGTGGCAGACAGACGTAACTCATTTCCCACCTTTTGGAAGGTCAAAATACGTACACATATTGGTCGACATGTTTTCAGGAGCAATATTTGCATCAGCTCATCCAGGAGAAACTACACAGCACACCATAAAGCACTTCCTCCTTGCATTTGCTACTCTGGGAGTACCAAAACAAATCAAAACAGACAATGAACCTGCCTATACCTCTTGAAAGTTAAGAGAGTTTTTCAGTGAATGTGGAATAGAACACAAAAAAAGGCATACCAGCAAATCCCAAATCCCAATCGTGGAAAGGACACATCAAACCCTCGAAGAGTCTTCAATCAGCAGCAAAGAGAAATAAAAATCATATCTCCAGTTGAGAGACTTTCCAAGGCTCTCTACATTATCATCTTCCTCAATTGTACAACATCAGAGCATGACCCGCCAATACTTTGCCGCTTTGCAAACACCACCCAAGCAAAGCTCACTGAGAAACCACCAGAGCTAGTGAAGGACACAGAAACACATCAAATTTCTGGGCCTTTCCAGTTGATTACTTGGGGTAAAGGGTATGCATGCATCTGGTCCAAGATGGTACCCAGGAAAAAACATAAAACCATACCTAGGCAATGCAAACACGACTCCCACAAACAGTGACAAGAACTCCCCTGAGTCAAACACAAGACCTCCTGAAAATCAGATGACTTCTGCCTGAATATTCCCTATCAGAAGCCCTGTCCTTGTCCAAAGATGAAAATTGTCTCCGTTGGTGCTGTCCTCACTGCTGCCTGGATGCTCCTCACCGTACCGTATGCCTTCGGCTGGATTAGCCCACAGCCTAGCCACAATATTTGGGTAACCCTAGCAAAAACATTAAAACAGGATAACACATACGTATCCATGGGAAGCATTGATAACCCACTTCCCACATGTTTGGTAGGGATTCCACTCTTTGCAGATGACTGGCCAGTCTATAATTCAGAGCTGTTCCGCACCACAGGTGAGAGACCCAACCTGGCAGATACTTGGGACAAGTGGACAAAAATGTTGCCCAATGCTCAAGAGGAACCCCAAGAACTGGACCCGCTGGGGTCCTCCAAGGCAACATACTGTGTCAAATTTTACTTTAGACATCCAAAGAACAATTGGCCAGAAATTGACCAGACACAAAACACATACAGAAAAGACAGATCACCCATTTACAAAGCCTATAACTATCCGGATTGGTGCAATTACACCTCTCGGGTGATCTCTGTATCCTCTCTCCACCCCAAAGTATTACCCAAGGGAACGTTTCTCATCTGTGGTGACCAAGTATGGGCTGGGATCCCCTCCTGTCTTCAGGGAGGTCCCTGTAGCCTTGGAAAACTTTCTACCCTCACTCCAAATATTACCTTGTTACATAATCGGAAAAAAGAAAGTGAATTAAAACACCACAAAAGATTCTACACAGAATTTGATGAAAATTGAGATCCAAAATTATATGATTGGAACTAACCAAAAAAGATTGCAGTCTCTCTGTTCCTACCCTGGGTAGCTGCAGCTAAAGCCCTTGGTGAAATAAATCACTTCGGGTGTTGGCTCAGTAAGCAAGCCAATGCTACCTCTGCCACCCTAAGCGATCTTTTAAAGGAAGAAGAAACCATGAGACATGCATCACTTCAAAATCGAGCAGTGATTGACTTCCTACTGCTAGCCCACGGACATGGCTGCCAAGACTTTGAAGGGATGCATTACTTCAATCTCTCTTCACGCTTGGAATCCATCTGCGCACACATCCAGAGACTGAAGGAACTTGTGAAGGACTTAAAGTAGAAAGCAACCCAGACTGGGTCAATGACCTTTTCGGTCAGAGGGGATTAATGGGATGGGGTACATCTTTGGCTAAGGGAATTTTGTGGATTTTCATTGTAATTGTCATTGTGTTAGCTATGTTCTCATGCCTTGTCCCCTGTTTCAAAAGAACTATAGGGCACGCCTTTTTCCTAAATACAGAAATTGGAGTTGTAGCAGTCAGAGGCCCTGCAAGGCCTCCCTGGCAGTCACCTAAGATAAGAAATGCCTAAGTCACAGTGACTGGAGCAAAGAAGCCCCTCTTCCACATTCAGACCCTTCTTATCTCTCTGTAAGGCTTTAGCTCCTCAAACCTGGCAATTGGACAATTTCTGACACCCCAGTACCCTATAAAAACACCCATTTCTGCCTAGTTTGGCAGAAGAGCTGTCCCTGCATCCCTTCAGAGGAGCTGGCAATAAAGGACATCACTGTGGAACCACATACAGCCTTCTCCTCTCTCTGTCCCTGTGTGTCTGTCTGCCAGAGGCACTTGTGAGCACAGAGCGAAATCACTGAGAGCTGAACTCACAGAGCTGAAATCACTCCAGAGGTGCTCGCTAAGTTGCCTGTGGCTGGGAGCTGAGCCGAGGGACCCAGACAGGCTGAGCCTGACAGCGCAGCGCTATCCGGACACCCACGGCAGCGGCAGCCCGGGGGTCAGATGGACCCCTGTGACCCCGGGCAGCATTAACCAGGAGTGACTGGGATCACAGAGGAACCATAAAGGAAGTTACTGCAATAATACTGGGACTATGTGGGAGTGACTGGAACCATACTGGGAGTGACTGGAATCATATTGGGTGACTTGGAGTGACTGGGACCTTACTGGGGGCAAATGGTACCGTAATGGGAGTAACTGGGTTCATACTGGGATCATACTGGAAAGGACTGGAACCATACTGGGAGTGCCTGGAACTATTATAGGGGTGAATGGGAGCATCTGGGAACATGCTGGGATCATGCTGGGATCACACTGGGAGTGACTGGGATGGTACTGGGATCACACTGAGTGTAACTGGAAGTGACTGGGACTATACTGGGGGTGACTGGGAGCCACAGGGCCCATGCTGGGAGTGGCCTGGGGGGAGCTGGGGGAACTGGGGGAACTGGCCCAGCTGGGGCTCAAGGCTTTTCTCCCCCAGGGCTGCCCCAGGTCCTGCTGCCACCCCCAGCCCCACAGAGCAGAGGGATAGGGGAGAGCTGAGGGACAGACGACAGGGACAGGGCACAGGGACAGGGACAGGGCACAGCCAGGGAACACGGCCTGGCCGAGGGACACTGAGCCCCAGCACTTTGGGCTGTTGCCCTTGGGCTCCCAGCACAGGCCCAGGGGCAGAATCCCCTCCAGAAACTGCTGTTTGCTCTCAGCTCTGCTCTGGAACATTCCCCAGGAGCCCCTGCAGTGGCTGCAGCCCAGCCGGGTGCCCGGGGCCACCAAAGCCGCTCTGGCAGTGCCCGCCTGCACACAGCTGGAAACCCCCTGCACTGTGTGGAGACCTGGAAACAAGGAGAGAACGGACCCATGGAGACATGTCTCAGCCCCAGGGAGCCCCTTGGAGCTCCCTGGATTCCCATCCCAGCCCCACAGATCCCCCCCATCCCCAGAGATCCCATCCCAGCCCCTCAGAGTCCTCCATTCCCACAGATCCCAGCCCAGCCCCCGGCTCTCCCCACTGCCCCTGCTCTGGTTGTACCGGCCCCATCTCCAGGTCACTGTCGGCCACGGGCCGGTTCCCGTCCTTGAGCTGGGTCTGGCTGTCCCAAAATCCCGGCTCTGGCTGTCCCAATATCCCAGCTCTGGCTGTCCCAATATCCCAGCTCTGGCTGTCCCAATATCCCAGCTCTGGCTATCCCAATATTCCAGCTCTGGCTATCCCAATATCCCAGCTCTGGCTGTCCCAATATCCCGGCTCTGGCTGTCCCAATATCCCAGCTCTGACTGTCCCAATATCCCGGCTCTGCCTATCCCAATATCCCAGCTCCGCCTATCCCAATATCCCGGCTCTGGCTGTCCCAAAATCCCAGCTCTGGCTAATGAAATATCCCAGCTCTGGCTATCCCAATATTCCAGCTCTGGCTATCCCAATATCCCAGCTCTGGCTGTCCCAATATCCCAGCTCTGGCTGTCCCAATATCCCGGCTCTGGCTGTCCCAGTATCTCAGCTCTGGCTGTCCCAATATCTCAGCTCTGGCTGTCCCAGTATCCCAGCTCTGGCTATCCCAATATCCCAGCTCTGGCTGTCCCAATATCCAGGCTCTGGCTATCCCAATATCCCGGCTCTACCTATCCCAATATCCCAGCTCTGGCTATCCCAATATCCCAGCTCTGGCTATTGCAATATCCTGGCTCTGGCTATCCCAATATCCCAGCTCTGGCTGTCCCAATATCCAGGCTCTGGCTATCCCAATATCCCAGTTCTGGCTATCCCAATATCCCAGCTCTGGCTATCCCAATATCCCAGCTCAGCTCCCACCCCCATCCCCGGTGTCTGTGCCTCCATCCAGCCCCGCTCGCTGCTGCAGCGCTCACAGGGGGTCCCGTCCACGTCCCCCACAATCCAGGACTGGAGGACCCCCGGGCCGGGCTCCGACAGCGCCACTTCCAGGAACAGCAGGGAGTGGAGAACTGGGGGTACACGGAGATTTGGGGGAGCTGAGGGGGCTGAAAGTGAGAGTTTGGGGATCCAGGGGGGTCCACAGGCCGAGGAAAGGGGAGACATGAAGAGCAGGCAGGGCTGGGAAGGAGGTTCAGGAGCTCAGAGCCAAGAAAAGGGCATGCAGGGAGTGGGAGAGCTGGGATGGGGTGTCCAGGGAATCCTGTGCCCGGGAAAGGGGGTGCCAGGGCTCTTGAGTGTGAGGAAAGGAGGGGCTGGGGGCTGGGAAAGGCAGGAATGGGGATCCAAGGTGTTCCAGGTGTCCCAGGTTCAGGCACACAGCAAGTGTGGAGGCTGGGAGCCGTGGGATGGCCGGGAAAAGGGGAGCAGGGGGGTCCTGATGTCCGGAAATGGGGGATTCAGGGGGGTTCCTGTGCAGGATAAGGGTGATGTAGTCAATCTGCCAGGCCTCCCCTCACTTGTACTTGGACCACCGCCCACCATACCAGAGGGGCTTCAGCCGCTTGGCCTGTTTGATGGTAGCACAGGTCTCAGTCATGGATCACCTGAGAAACACTGTCCATGGTTAGATCACCCCTCAGTCTCATGCCCCCTTATAGGTGGCATCTCTACCCTGATGGCCTGAGGCATCATGGGCCCACGGTGCTAGGAACAACCCCCACTTGTGTTCCAAATCAAGGTCTATCTTTGATACCCCTATCTTTGCAGCCTGATCTACCTGCTGATTGTTTTGCTGCATTTCATTAGCTCTGCTTCTGGGTACATGGGCATCTACGTGGCAAACCTTCACAGGTAACTTCTCTACCCGGGTACTCATATCTTTCCACTCTTCAGCAGCCCAAATTGGTTTTCCTCTACACTGCCAGTTAGCCTCTTTCCACCTCTCTAGCCACCCCCACAGAGCACTGGCTACCATCCATGAATCAGTGTAGAGGTAGAGCGTTGGCCACTTCTCCCTTTCTGCAATGTCTAGGGCCAGTTGAACGGCTTTGAGTTCAGCAAGCTGGCTTGATCCACCTTCTCCTTCAGTGGCCTCTGCAACCCATTGTGTGGGACTCCATACAGCTGCTTTCCACTTCTGATTCATCCCTACGATGTGACAAGAACCGTCAGTGAATAGAGCCTAACGTGTTTCCTCTGCTGGCAGTTGGTTATATGGTGGAGCTTCTTCAGCCTATGTCACTGGTTCTTCTTCATCTGTGACACCAAAACTTTCACCTTCGGGCCAATTTGTAACTACTTCCAAAATCCCAGGGCAATTCAGTTTACCAATATGGGTGCGTTGTGTGACGAGAGCAATCCACTTGCTCCATGTAGCTCTGGTTGCATGGTGGGTGGAGGGAACCTTTGCTTTGAACATCCAGCCCAGTACTGGTAGTCGGGGTGCTAGGAGGAGTTGTGCTTCTGTGCCAATCACCTCTGAGGTGGCTTGGACTCCCTCGTAGGTGGTCAAGATTTCCTTCTCTGTTGGGGTGTAGTTGGCTTCAGACCCTCTGTAACTCTGACTCCAAAATCCCAGTGGTTGGCCTCGAGTCTCATCAAGCACATTCTGCCAAAGGCTTCAGGACAGACCATGGTGCCTGGCTGCAGAGTAGAGCACGTTCTTCACATCTGGTCCTGTCCTGACTGGGCCAAGAGCTACTGCATGAGCAATTTCCTGCTTTATCTGGGTGAAAGCTTTCTGCTGTACAGGCCCCAGTGGAAATCGTTTTTCTTGTGGGTGACCAGGTAGAGAGGGCTCACAATCAGGCTGTACTTGGCAATGTGCATTCTCCAAAACCCTGTAGCATCTCGGAAAGCTTCTGTTTCCATCTTGCTGGTCAGTGGAGACATCACATTGATCTTGTTGATGACTGTTGGGGTGTGTTTTTAGTTCCCCCCTATTCTGGTTTCTTCCTCTCCCCCTCTTTATGTTACACGGTCAGTCCCTCCTTCTCCTCCTCCCCCTTTCGCCTGTCAGTCTTCCCTTGCCCCATAACCTTCCACTGAGTCATTCCCCATACCCCACCCCAGGGCTTGTCTGTCACCCTGAGGCCTCTCCCTTCTATCCAGAACCTTCCAGCCAGGGCATCAGGGGACAGGCTGATCCCCGGGGACCCCACCTTCCCTCTCACCTTATTGGATCCCTCCCTTGATTGTCATTCCCTTCACCACTCCCCGGTTTTTCCCCGTTGGCCCACAGTTGTTCCCTCCCCATGTCGACACCCCCTGTTATAATCCCTTGCTGGCTGTAACCCTCTGCCTTTTGGGGCATACCCTATTCATGCTAAGGTGGGTCTCGTCGACCACCAATAAACTTGGAGTTGTGGTACCCCCTTAAGGACGACTCCCGCGTCTCTGTCCTCGTCGCAGAGGGTCCCTCTCAGGTCTGGTGCAGCAGGACTCACAGGTCACACCCCTCGCCCACGGTGGCCATAGGGGGTGGCCTTCGTTGTCCAGTGTGCCTAACATCGGGCTAGCTGCTGACCACTGGAGGCACCGCGACAGATGACCTCAGTGGGAATCTGACCCCGTCCATCTTGCAGCTTTACTCCCAGGAACTGGATCTCTTGGGCAGGTCCCTTTGACTTTGCTCTTCTTGATGGCAAAGCTGGCTTCCAGCAGAATCTGAATGATCTTCTTTCCTTTCTCAAATACTTCCATTGCCGTGTTCCCCCACACAATGATGCCATCGATGTACTGCAGGTGCTCTGAAGCGTCACCCTTTTCCAGTGCAGCCTGGACCAGTCCATGGCAGATGGTGGGGCTGTGCTTCCACCCTGGGGCAGTCGGTTCCAGGTGTACTGCACGCCCCTCCAGGTAAAAGCAAACTGAGGCCTGCCTTTTGCTGCCAGAGCAATGGAGAAAAACACATTGGCAATGTCAATAGTGGCGTACCACTTTGCTGCCTTGGACTCCAGCTCATGCTGGAGTTCCAGCATGTCCAGCACAGCAGCGCTCAGCAGTGGAGTCACTTCATTCAAGTCCACAGTCAATGTCCATTGTCTGTCAGACAAGTGGGGCTCGCACAGGCCAAGTGTGGCTGTTGAAGGGTGAGTGGGCCTTACTGACCACCCCTTGGCTCTCCAGCTCACGGATCATTCTGTGGATGGGGATCACAGCACCTTGATTTGTCTGATACTGCCGGTCGTGAACTGTCGAAGTGGCAATTGGTACTTGTTGCTCTTCCACCCTCAGGAGTCCTACTGGAGATGGGTTTTCTGATAGTCCAGGCAAGGTGTTCAATTGCTTCATGTCCTCTGCCTCTACAGCAGCTATGCCAAAAGCCCACCTGAGTCCCTTTGGGTCTCTGTAACAGCCGTTCTGGAGGAAGTCTATGCCCAGAATACACGGGGCCTCTGGGCCGGTCACAATGGATGTTTCTGCCGCTCCTTCCCAGTCAGGCTCACCTCGGCTCCCACCAGGGCCAATTGCTGTGATCCCCCCGTCACCCCAGCAATGGAAACAGGTTCTGCCCCCACATGTCCTGATGGCATTAGGGTACACTGCACACCAGTATCAGCTAAGGCTTCATAGTTCTGTGGCTCTGATGTGCCAGGCCATCGGATCCACACCATCCAGAAGATCCGGTTTCTGCGTGCCTCTCCCTGGCTAGAGGCAGAGCCCCTCTAACCCTGGTTATTATTTCTTTCCTGGGCATACATGGTAGAGGTACCTTCAAGGAGATCTGACAGATCATACCCGGGAGTTTGGTCATGTGAGGCTGAGGCTGCCTTCACTTTACTGGAATTCCCTTGGTTAGTGTTTCCCTCCTTGAGTGGATGTGACCACGCTGCCAGGACAGAAGTGGGTTTCCCATCCCACCTTCCTATGTCTTCCCCATGGTCACACAGAAAGAATCACAGGCCAGCCCGTGGGCTGTACCCTCTCTCTCTAGCTGGAGGATGTTGGGCTCTAACTTCGGGGCCTGTGACTCGCATGGGTGCTGCACTGATCTTCCTCACTGTCCTGGTTCAGGGCAAATTTGGGAAAGAACGTCCAAAGGGGTTCCTCTAGGAAACAGATTCAATCAGCACCTCCCCCCAGCCGATTCGGGAAAAAATACCCCTTTGGTGGAAAATGGAAAAAACTGTTTATTAAGCAAGAAAGCCTTAATAATATTAAACAATAAAACTTCTTGCTGCTCCAAATGAGAGATAAACTCAGAAAGTCCCCTCCCCGGGCTGCAGTTCGGCTCACTCAGTCTCTTATCGGTCCCTCCGGCACTGGAAATGCTGCGGCCCAGGCCGGGCCTGGTGGGCCACAGGTGTGAGCTGCCAGTGCTCTTCTGGGTGCTCAGTCCAGAGCAGGTTTGAGGAGATCTGAAGAAAAGAAAAAGCCACAGTCCAGGGAACTTCTTTGCCTCAGCTAGCTAAAACTAACTAAAAGCAAAGGACAGCTCTGAGGGTAAGTGAGCCGAAGCAGGGTATTTTCCTGGCGGGTGGGTTTAGTCTCCACAAGCTGGTGGCCAAGCTTGCGGAGACCACAGGGTACCCTCCTGATCCAAGGGGATCTTCACCATCACTCCCTTGGATCCTCACTCTTCCCCAAAAGGTTGGGGCATCCCCTGAGGGTAGTCTCCACTTATGAGGAGGTGCTTTTCTAGTCTCTCTCTTACCCAAAGCTGGGCTCTCCCCCAAAGGCTGGGGTATCCCATGAGGGCTGAGAGAGTAGAAAAGACAAGAAGAGGGCAGAAATTTTCCATCAAACAATGGCACATTTATAAGAATAGGGGAGAATCTAATATTATGCAAGAAGCCCCTGACACCCATGCACCTCGTTGAAATTTAGCTGCGTTGGGCTCCTCCCCTGTATGTTCCCCTGTGGCTTCTGTGAAGCTCCCTGTACCCTCTGTCCCTCGGTCTTCCCAAAACCCTACCCTATCCTCCCTTGGGGATGGTGTTGGCCACAGCACCCCAAGCACCCCGCTGGACACTGTTCAGACCTCTTGAGGGAACTGCAGTGCACTCGGCACTCCTTTCCAAGGTGGTGATGGCCACACTGCTTGGAACACCCTTTCCTGCCTGGACCCTTCTTCTCCGGCCCCAAGTTTCCCGCCAGCCCCACCCCTTCCGCAGAGGCCCCTGCACGAATCGCGTGTGGGGCCAGTGCCCTTTGTTGGAAGGTGGGGTTGGACCATCCCCCATTCCTTATTCCGGCTCCTGCTCTGGGGGGAGGATCGCCTATGGGGCCTCCCGTCAGGGGACCCTCCTTCTTGGGAGATCACCCTCTTTTATGGAGGGACCTCCTTCGGAGGAAGGTGGAGCTGGAAACCCAGACCTGGAATCCTCCATTTTGTCTCTCCCTAGGATGGCGGCGCCCAGGTTCGTCCCCTTATCGATACCCCATAACACTTGTGGCAGTCGCCAAAGTAATCATATTTCTTCCTATGAACTGAATCAATTATGAATTCAATTTGCATTTAATTTTTGGAAGAATCTCCCCAAAGCACTTGACCCTTCAAAGCATTTGTGGAAACTGTTCAAGATCATTAACCTACAAGCTTCCACAGTTGAGATAAATTAAAAACAGAACCAAAAAGAACAATTTAGAACATGTTTTAAGTATAGAAAAAAGAGACATGAGGCAAGTGTTTGCCCATCAAAGTCAAAAATTTGTTTCAACTGTAAAAAGAAAGATCACATAAGAAAAAACTCTCCAAAGTAAAAAAAAAAAAAACCTACTATCATCATAATGAAAAAAAAATAAACAATTGAATGAATATAAGGACAAAATTATTCAAGAGTGACTGCCCAAGTTGCCCATCCATTTCCTTAATTATACCCTACCAAATGTTCCTTTTAATTTCAATATTATTTTAAAGTTTTCACAGTACGCTTTGGAAAAAGAGTTCATTAATTTACCTTTAGACCTTCTTTAAACTTCATGATCTTTGTTGATTTTTGTTTAACCATTTTCCCACATTCCCAACTAAATTTCTTGACTAAAAAATTGTTCATTATATTCTTGATACTTTAAAATAATTTGCTTAAGAAGTTATATATTATAGAGAGAGGAATCATTCTGTCCAGTTAATACCCACAGTAGCATAAAATGAAATGAGCAAGACCACATCTTCATTCGCTGATCACATCCTACAGGAGGAGTGACCTCCAAAATCACTTTCAAACCCCAGAAAGCCAGAACCTTCAGATTCCTCGGTGATTCATGCTTCAAGCCCAGTCTTACTTCAAGATAATTCCACTGCAATTCCTCCTCCGGACCCTGATTCCATATATAATAACTTTGTACATTTTATATTAAGTTTCTTATGCAAAGAAGATCCTTACCCCATGCGTTATGGTCACGAGTAGTTCATTTTTTCCTGTTAATTTTTGAATTCTTTTCTTTTGCTGTAATAATTTGTCACATGCTAGAATCTGTTATATGATAGATTATGTATATGATATGTTATGTAATAGATTCATTAATTTGTTTTGAACCCCAGAACTCTCCTCCCTTTTGTAAAAAGACACAGGGAGATATTGTGGTGTGTTTTGCTTTGAATCCATGTTTGCCCCCTGGTCTCCCCCCTAATCCACTCCCTTTCCCAGTTGCCAATTTTCCCAAGCTCTTTCCTAACCTCCTCCCTTCCAAGTTGTCAATCCTCCCTATCCCTACCCCTTTCTCCGGAGAGTTCAGTGTCTGTCTTGCTGCCCTTGATACCCCACTCCTTATATTGTATTATTCCCCTCCCCTGTTTTCCCTGATAGGCTCATAAGCTATTTGCCCCACCTTATATTCCTCCCTTACCATATCCTCACTGGTTCACTTTCCTACACCTGCCTCCTGAGTTGCTGTATAAAAACTTCTGTTCACCCCCGCCCCCCAGTCTTGCTGGTGAGCCCAGGAATAAATCCATCTTGTTCTACACCCAGACCCGTGTCATCGCTGTCTGTCCCTGCGCCAGACCTGCCGATAACTGGGAATTGCAGAGCTGGCAGGGGGACAGTCACGCCTGTGCCACAGCCGTCCAGCACGCCCCGCACACGCGCGCTGCAACACTCCTGGTTAGGTGGAGAAGTCCGAGCTGAGCCCAAAGGTGCAGATGGAACAGCCGTGCACAGGAAGGCTCGGTGGGAAGGATGATCCAGGACCCGTAGGCCTGGCAGCCTGAGCTTGCTCCAGGGGAAGGCCTCGGAGCAGATCCTCCTGAGTGCCATCCCATGGCACGTGCAGGGAACCCGGGCATCTGCTGGAGGGTGGGAAAGCTCTGCAGAGGGACGGGGGCAGCTGGGGCCCCTGACAGGGTGTTGAGGGCTTCTGTGCCGGAGTTTGGGGGTGTTGGTGTTGGTGGGGTGTTGGGGAAGGAGTTGTCTGGAAGGTGAGTGGTTTAGGTTGGAATTTGAGTCACTTTGAAGGCAGCATCTCTGGTTTGGCACAGCTTTGGTTACGGAGGGCAGAAAGAATATTTGTGATTTTTCCTCTTCATGGTCCTGATTCTCCTGCAAAGAACAAGAGGGGAGAGCTGTACTTTACTGGACAATTCGATATCTCTACCAGGGGGAGGATTAGCCTTTTTTCCTTCTATTCATTTGTTTAGGCTACTTTTGTAACACTGAGTGGACTTTCATTTCTTGAGATCTTTTATTCCTTAAGATAATTAGGATATTATCATCCCTTCATAGAAAACCATTTGCAAACCAAAGAATGGCCCTTGGTTTTGCCCTTGTTTTGTGTAGTGTTATGTTCTGTAAAGTGACCCTCAATGGATGAGGTTAAGGCAAATGAGTTGCTGCTTTGAGATGGGAAGCAAAATTCCAAATCTTCTTTTCCTCAGGATATCCCAATTAATTTGGGAAGTTTGCAGTGTTTTGGAACTACTTGAGTTGAGCAATGGGAAGTAAAGCTTTCCTGAACTGAGGATTCTTACTTGCCAGATTCTTCTGTGCCTTCGCTGCTAAGGTGTTTTTGTGCTGAAGGCAATAACTTCAATGAGAAAATAATTTCAGCATGGAGTAAGTGCTTCTGACAGAGACCAAGTGTTGCCAGCAGTTGCTCCAGGTGCTCCTGCCAACAGCCCCTGCAGGCAGGAGCACAGCCCCCCAGAGCACGTGGGTTTGGCTCCCTCTGGCACAGAAGCCCCCCAGGGGCACAGGTCTCTGGGGCAGAAGACAGGGCACCAGCGCTGCCAGGGCTCGGGGGGTGGCAGGTCTGCTTGGGCAGGGACTCTGCCTCACCTGCTGGTGTCAGCGCTCCCCGGGCCCCAGGGGTCAGAGCAGCATTCGTGCCCTGACCCACACATTCCTTGTGCGTGCCACACCCGCGGGTTTAGGATGGCCACCAGCTGGGACATGTCTCAAGGAGGCAGTGCCAGCTTCTGTGGAAGGCCCTGTGCACTTCCCAGCTGCGGGGGCTCCTGCTGCCCTGAGCCCGCAGAGCAGGGCAGCGTTTGCTGATGGTTTGAGCCGTTCCTAAAGACTCTGTCAGCCTGTCTTGGACACTTGGGGTGAGGGATTCCTTCTAACCTGGCCATCTTGGGTGGGCTGGAGGCGGCCATAGCGCAGGGGGCAGTGTGTGCAGGGGCCCTTTGTGACACGCTGCAGCATGGTCACCATGGTATGGAACAGCATGTCAAAGGACCCTTTGTGACACGTGGTGACATAGGAGCTGGCGGTGACAAGGCCATTCCACAGTGCTCCAAGCACTTGACAGGACAGGACGAGACAGAGCAGTGCTGTGAGGAGCCCCCACACAGCGCACTCCTTCGTGTCTGACCTGGAGTTTTTCGAGGTGTTATTACTGCAGCTGACCTCAAGGCCAGACCACAAATCCAGCCACTGACATGGAGCAGAGACCCCCAAGAGTGCCCAAGCTGGCCTGGGTGGAGGAAGAGGAAGAAGGCCCTGGAGTTGCCCCTGCACACGAGACTGAAGAAGGGGTGCCATTCAAGCAGCTGCAGGAGGGTGAGTGGCAGAGCTGGGCTGCTGGGCTGCAGGGTTAGTAGCTGCAGCCAGCTTGGCCTCGCCCCATCCCATCCCATCCCATCCCATCCCATCCCATCCCATCCCATCCCATCCCATCCCATCCCATCCCATCCCATCCCATCCCCTGGGGACATGCCCATGGACAGGATGGAATAGGGGCCGGGCAGACACCCCACAGCCGTGCTCCATGCCCTGGGGCGTCGCAGGGCTGTCCCTGCCTGGGCAGTGCAGGGCTGGGCTGTGTTCTCCGGCCTCTCCCGCAGCCCCTCAGCTCGGGCTGCGCTCGCTCTTTGCCAGGTGCAGCCGTGGAGCGCACACAAGAGCAGAAACGCACCCGTGGCCGCTTCCGCAGAACAGCGCAGGTACCTGCAGCCATCCCCACCTGGGCTGGGCCTGCTGGCACTGCTCAGCCAAGCACCACGCTTGGAGAATTCCATGGAATATCCCTGGCTTCCTGCCCTTCTCCTACAGCTGGTTTGCAAATTCATGAAGAGGATCCGGGAGGAAGAGACCACCATGGGCACAGGGCCCAGAGCATATTCGCACATCTTCAAAACCCAGACCTGTGCTGCCCTGGCTGATATGCTGGTAGAGGAGGGGTTTTCCAATCCAAAGCAAGTAAGCAGCCTTTGGCCAGGCTTTGAGTCTCCCAGGAATTACTTGGCCTCCCAAGCCACGTCTGCTTCTCCCTGGAAGCCTTTGAGGCCATGGCAGTGTGGTGGCAAGGGAAGCACTTCTCTGGGGCAGCTGGGCACATTCCTCCCTCTGGCAGCTTCCAAGTGTCCTCGTGCCTTCTCCAGGTGCCCGCCATGGTGAGGTACATCCACCAGTGGCTCGAGGCCAACCAGTTTGCTGAGCACAGGCTGAACAGGACCCTGCTGGATCTCACCGAAGAACGGCCCGCTGACGTAGTCATGACGCTCCTGCGTGTGGCCCCATTGTGTGACAGGTATGGGGCCCACCTGCCCAGAGGGCTCAGGGCTCACCAGCCCATCAGCCTGTACAGCCTGTGCCAGGTGTCTGACCAACAGAGAGTCCCAGGGCCCTCTTGCTGCTCCCTTTGCCAGCCCTGGCACATCAGCCCCCGAGCCTGCTGCTCCCTCGCTGCCCCTCAGGGGCCCGTCCCTACAGGGCTGGGCTGCCTGAGTGCTACTGGTGAGGGGCAGTGGGCAGAGGCAGGGCTGGCAGCCAGCTCAGGTCCCCACTGCTGCCCAGGCCACGGTGCTGTGTCTCAGACCCCCCTGAGACAGAGCTCTGACCCCACAGAGCTGCTTTGACCATGTGGAAGAGCATCATGTGTTCGCCCAGGACTGCAGAGCCGGCCATGCTCGTACTCCTCGATGTGCTGGGCAGCTGGCCAGAGCACAGCACGTGCACCTCCGATGGGGACAAAACGGGTGTCTTTGTCCTGGCTGTGAGTTTCTGCAACTGGCCTTTGCTGGCCCAAGGCAACCTCTCCAGCAGCTCTCCATCCTCCCTCCCTCACGGCGTCTCCCTGCCTCAGGCGCTGGGCTGAAACCTGGCCTCGGGGCAGCTTCAGGGCCACCAGGCCCGGTGCTCCCCAGTGGCTCTCCGGGCCTCTCCCTCCCGTTCTCGGGCCCTGCCACACGAACACCTCGGCACTGAGCGCTGTCTCGGGCTGCTCTGTCCTTTGCAGGCAACTGTGCTGATGTGGAAGATCCTCCAGCTGCCCTGTGTCCCACACATGGTGACTGTGTATCTCCCCCACCTATTGGTGCATCTGCTCTTCCAAGTGCTCTTCAGCACTCTGGATGTGCCAGAGGAGGTCAATACCTTCTGGAAGGGATGCCAGCAGCAATATGGCCTTGACACCAGCCCCAACAGGTGCTCCATGCCAGTCCTCCTGTCCTTGCCACATCCCTGGGCAGGAGCCAGTGCTCCCAGCGTGACCCGGGCTTTGCTCTGCACACAGGTTTGCAGTGCAGACCCTGAAGTCCCTGCTCTGCCAAATGCAGCACGAGGATGTGGTGGTGGCAATGGAACGCAAGTGTGGCTGGGACAAGCTGCTGTGTGCTGACACCTACCACCATGCTGTGGGTCTGCTGGCCAAGTGAGACCCCCCTTCTCCCCGCTGCCTCTGACATTTGTGCTCTGTGCCTGGGGTGCCCCATACAGTGCCTGTGGTCATGGGCCAGAGGACCTTGTCACCCAGAAACAGCCAAGCAGACTGGAAAAGGCTGGGAGAGGAGGGTTCCCACAAGGAGCCACCTCCCAAATAGCCCAGGGGCCCTTGCAGGATGCTGGGGAAAGACCAGACCTCTGTGAGTCAGTCCTGGGAGAGGTTTGTCCCCCTGGCCCACAGTCTTGGTTACTTTGTCTCCTGCCAGGGAGATGTCCTGTGTCTCCATCCCCTTGTGCTCCCGGATCGCTCGCTACCTGCTCCGGCTGCTCAGCACACAGGAGCCACGCTGGGAGCTGCCCTCCCTGGCGTTCTTTGTGGAGGTGAGCCTGAAGGCAGCACTGCCTCGCTCAGCTGCCTCCCAGCTCTCTGCCCTCTCGTAGCCACAGCTGCCTGGGACGGAGCCCGCGCCCTGTGCTGCTGCCTGGGCTCAGCCCTGTGCGGTTCTGGGCTCCTGCTGGCTGGTCCCCTGTCACTGCCCTGTGCCTTTCAGGTCCTCAAGTGCCTGGACATGAGTGAACGCGGTGCTGACAGAGTCCTGCAAATCTTGTCAAGGCACCTGCAGAGCGGGTGCAGAGAGAAGTGTCACCTGGTGCTCAGAGCCCTTCTTGATCTCATCAACAATCCCTTGATGGTGAGAAGGGGGCTCGGGAATGCAGTCACTTGGGCTTGGCTGGGCTTTGGGCACTGGGCCAGCTGCTCCCAGCTCTCCTGCCTCCTGCTTCAGCTGCCCAAGTGCTTCAGAACAGCCCTTTGGCCTCTAGGCCCTGCGGCAGCAGGATGGCGTTTCACAAACTTGTGTTCCGCACAGAGCAAAAAAATGTGGAGCCTGACTGAAAGTCTTGTGGAGCTCCTCTGGGACGCAGATGGAGAGATAGTTAGCATGACAGCCATGCTCCTCAACTTTATCATCTTGGAAAAGGACATGCTGATACCCAGCTCTATCGCACTGCAGCTGGTTGAGGCTCTCCTGCCACTCCTTGATCACGTAAGGCTCACTGCCCCCAGCCATGGCCACTGGCTGCTGCCCAGACACTTTGTGCCCTGCGGATTTGCAGGCCTGCACCAAGCTGAGCTCCGTGCACCCGATGCTGAGGTCTTATTTTCTTCCCTTCATACAGGACAATAGCCAGGTGCAGCTGCTCTCCATAGTGCTCCTTGGAACATTGGTGACTCTTCCACAAGAAAAGGAAAAAGGGGCTCTGAAGACACATGTGCACCAGAGCCTGCTGCCACTCTTCTTCCACTGCCATGATGAGAATCAGCGAGTGGCACAGGTGAGGACTCGTGGGCTGCTGCTGTTCCCCTGGGAGGGGGCTGGGCTGCCTCCTGCCCTGGCGCCTCGTGGGCTGCAGCCTCCTCCAGGCCCTGGCACAGGGACACAGGTCCTGCGCCCTGGGCTGTGGGGCCATCTCCACGTCTCTGCTGCTCTCCAGGCTTCTCAGGAAACGCTTCTGTGTGCGGCCGAGTTCCTGAAGAGGACGGAACTTGAAAAGCTGGTGAAGAGCAAGAAGCTGTGGAAGTTCACAGAGTGGCTGGTAAGGAGGGCCGGGAAGCCGCAGCCCCAGGCTGGAGAAGCCCCCTGAGCGCGGTGCTCGGTGTGCAGGCTGGCAGCTGTGCCCCTGCCCGCTGCTGCAGCCCGAGGCCGTGCCGGCTCCTGCGGCCCGAGCCGGGTGCCGATGGAGCCCCGGCCCGGCGGGGCTGCGGGGCGGCACCGCGGCTCCCCGGGCAGCAGCCGGCCCTCTGCCCCCTCCAGAGCCCGGCGCCGGCGGCTGCTGGCCGCGCCTCAGGCCTGTGCGGGCAGGGGAGGCCGGGGCTGGCGCGGAGAGCGCCCGGCCCAGGGGCTGAGCCCGCGCCAACCCTTCCCTGCTGCCGCTCTCTGCAGCTGGCAGAGGACAGGAGCAGAGTGGCCGAGCACCTGCGCCGGGCCCTGCCCTACCTGCAGAACCTACAGCAGCCCCTGCGAGAGGCGGCCGTCAGGTTCATGGGTGAGCCAGGAGCCCGAGCTCCCTCCCCGCCCCGCCGCAGCTCGGCCCCAGCCCCGGGCCGGTGCTGCGGAGCCCCGCCTGCCCTGGGCGCTGCTGCCGCCCTCTCCAGCCGTGCCCTGGGGCGGCAGCGAGCGGCGAGGGCCCGGCCCGAGCCCTGCCGGGCCAGGAGGCCGTGTGGGCACAGGGCTGGCAGCGCCACTGGCAGGGAGCTGTGCCGCTGGGCCTGACAGGCTCTGTGTTCCCAGGGACGGCCGGGCAGTACCTGAGGGGGAGGACCAAAGAGCTCCAGCTCATCTCTGAGGGTGAGTGAGGGCAGCGGGCTGCCAGCGGGGGCTGCCGGGGGAGCTGGGAGCCCTGCCCCGGCTGCGGAGGGCTCTGCTCCCTGTGCGGACCAGGGCCGGCGTGGGCAGAGCACACAGAGGTTTCAGGGCACCTGGGGGATTCGTGGCCAGCAGCTTCGGGCTGATCCAGCTGGTCCCTGCTCCCTTCTGTCCATGGCCAGAGCCGGCTGGGATGGCCCTGGCACAGAGTCCCCTT
Organism: Taeniopygia guttata; assembly: GCF_048771995.1. Classification (NCBI taxonomy): domain Eukaryota; kingdom Metazoa; phylum Chordata; class Aves; order Passeriformes; family Estrildidae; genus Taeniopygia; species Taeniopygia guttata. The sequence continues at coordinate 2,202,393 of NC_133041.1, forward strand.
GGGTCCCCTCAGATGTGGGAACTGACCATGTCTCTGTTCCTCTTCCTTTCAGCCCTTGAAGGCATGGCCAATGACATCAGTGTCGCCGTCGGAAGCCTGGCAATTCAAACATTGTACGTCCTCCAGGGAACAGAGAGAGCTCCATATTCCATCTTTGACAACCTGCATGATCGGCTCCGCAGGGCATGGAGGAGACGGCCTCGTCTGTCGGGGCTCGGCTGGCTGCGCTGCTGGAGCTCTGCAGAGAGCTGATCCCAGAGCCTCTGTCTGCTGGGGCCACCTGAGCCAGCTGGAATGTTTAATTTCTTCAAGATTGTTCTTTCCTTTTTTTTGTTTTTCTTTAGCATATAAATATAGGATGTGTTGTAATAGACAGAGTCCCAGGATCTTTTTTTTGCTGCCCAGGCTCTGCAGGGCCATGGGGAAGAGGGAGAAAAAGGTTCCTGGGCTCAGCAAGCTGCCCAGGCATGCAGGGTTGCAGGGAAAATGGCCAGAAGCCCCTTGGCCTTTGGTGGTTCTGCTGAAGCCTTTGTGCTGCTGACAGAACAGATGGGCAGGGGCTGGAGCTGTGGGGATCTCTGTGAGACCGGTGCCTGGAGATGGCCACAAGCCCTGTCCCAGGCAGGAAGCGCCATCTGTGTCCTCCTGCCCGTGTGTTGCTGGCTGGATTGCTGAGGGCTCCCAGGTGCCTCTTGATGGGGCTCCTCTGGAGCTCCTGTGGGGCTGCGGCGCTGCTGCCGGGCAGGTTGGCCGGGCTGGGGGAGACCCTGAGGGGACGGGGCCACAAAAGGATGAGGGGCTGCGGAAGTCCTGACAGGACAAGGCAGTGGGAAGGCACTGGGGGGACGTGTGAGGGAGTGGGTAACGCTGGCTCAGGGAGGAAAGTGGGTTGGAGCCAAAGAGACCACTCACCCCGATGTTCGTGTGGCAAACAGAGCACGTTTATTCTCAAGCCCTTCCTTCTAAGGGCCTTTGAAAAACACAGTCTGGATGATTTCACTGGTTTCACAGCTTCAGGGGCTGCAGTGGTGTTATGGTTTGATATTGGTATAATGTTAGTGTTTTTTATGAAAATGGAATTTTTTAACTGAATGCTGTGAAATGTGATTGGGAATAGAGTAAAGGAGGCTTAAGCTTAATAATAAGAAAAAATTTTATGAAACTCTTACTGTTATGTTATTCTAAAAGAGGGGGGGAAAAAAAGAAGAAAGAAAACACACATAATTTAAAATGAAAACTTTTTAAAGTATTTTTCTTCTCACTACTTAACTTTAATAAATTACAGTGAGACACAATTTGGATTTAATTAGGTTTCTATTTTTTAGATAATTAATATTTGGTTTATTTGTAGAGAGATAGGAGTTTTTTTGTGTTATAGATTTTTTAAGAAATATAGTTGTTATATTTTGTGTTTTTATGTTACTATATGGCACTGCTTGGAGAAAAAAGTTTGCTAGTGGTGACTTTTTCTTTTTTATGTACAGTGCTTTCACTACTAATGTATGGATGGACAGACTGTTTTTAGGATTTTTCTTTTCAAGGATGCTTTGCTAAGAGGGGAAAAAATAACAGTTTAGTTTTTTATTTTTGGGACTAATAGTCTTCTCTATTTTTTCCTGGGGCTGAGGGTCTAAGAATAGAGATTTTCTTCTTTTTTTTTCTGTGAAGACAGGGGGCATTATTATAAACTTTTTAAACTTTGTTTTGTTTGCTTTACTTCTGTTTTTTTTTAGTTGAAGCATGTTTTTTTCTGCTTACTAGCATTTTTTAAAAATATAGGGTTTTTTTGGAGGAGAAGATTAGTTTAGTTTGTGGCTATTAAGAAAACGTTTAGCTAAAAGTTACTTTATCACCTTTTTTTATTTAGAATTTTTCTTTCTAACATTTTAGGTCTTAGGCTGTCTTTCTTCTTTTTTTTTCAAACTAAGGAGGAGAAAAATTTTATAAAGCTTTCATTTTTTAGGGAGGGTTAAAAGTTTTGATTCTTAGAGATGGCTTGCTGCTGAGGCTTTAGTTTTTTTAGGTGTTTGGGTACTTTGCGGCTCTATTGCTCTTTTCTTTTTCTGCGGTGAACTGCTGATAAAATTATTGTTGTCTTTTTTTTTTTTCTTGGGAGAGACAGAGACTCTGGGGGGAATGGAGATATTTTAGATTTTTTTACTCTTTTATCTGTAGGGGGCTAGTTTGGTACTAGTTTTTTTACTTTTGGGCTTACTTCTGAAGGCTACATGGCTTCTTACCTCCCCCACCCAACTCCTGGCCGGGCAGGGGAGAGTTTTGCACTGACTGCTGACTGGAACTTAAGAGCACGAGTTCTCCTGGGAATTTTGTTTTTAACTCTTCTGTGTTCTCAGAGGCGTGTCTATCTTTAATTGGTCAATGTTTAAATTGACTTTTTCTTTTCGGAAAAAATTTTTTTCTGTGTTAAACTATGACAAGTGGGAGCCCGGCTGGGCTCTGCCCTGGGGCTATCCTGCAGGGACAGCTGCAAACAGGGAGCATTCCCTGCCACAAAGAGCCAAGCCAGGGCTGCAGGGCAGCTGCTCCAGCCCCGACTGCACTGCTGAGTGCTGTGCTCTGGGGCTGGGGCTCCCCGCACAGGGGACTGCACTGCTGTGCCAGAGGAGACAGAGAAGCTGCAGCTTCAGCCTAACCGAGGTGGGTGCGTGGGCTGGGAAGAGTGGGGAGGCTCAAGGGGATTCACAGAGCTCATCCTGCTGCACGGATGAGGAAAAGGGAGTGGGAACTCAGCAGTGAGGAGAGCTGGGGGCTGGAGAGCAGCTCTGAATGACACTAAAATCCCACCGGACCTCTGAGACATTGCTGCTCCTCAGCCAGTGACAGGATGAGTCCCTAAGCCTGGGGCTCGGCCTTCCTCATGGTGAGGGGCACCAAGGAAGGCAACAGTGTGATGGAGACTGGAATGGGCTGGGAGCTCACTGACGGAAAATAGGGAGCAGTTGGGGAGTAAAAGGCAGGTGGGGGAGAGAACTGGTCAGAGAAGGGCTGAGCTACAGCTTGAGCAAGCTGCAAAATGTCATTTGAGGTCATCCTAGATTGATTTAATTTCAGAAGTTATTGAACAAGTTTATTTTTTGGGTGGTGCTGTGTTTTCCCTTGGAGGTGTACACTCTGCAAACTTGAACTGTGTTGCTGAAATGCTCAAGCAAGTCTGTGCTGCAGGGCACCCCATTTCTCCTTTTGCTGATTGCAGCCCGGTGCTGAGCTCCAGCAGAGCCCTGGCAGGGCCCAGAGCAGCCTCAGCACCCGCAGAGCCCGGCTGCAAGGAGAGAAACCAGAAACCACCCGTCAGCTGAAGGCTGCTGTCCCCTTGTCCCAGCTGCCCACAGAGCCCAGGCCATGCTGGCTGTGCCCAGAGCTGTGCCCAGAGCTGCCCATCACTGCTGCCTTTGGGAGCAGAGCAGGAGGGCAGGACATTCCCAGCCTGCAGCCAGCCACGGCACATCCAGCCCTCAGCAGCTGCCCAGAGCAGGACGCTCCTGTGCTCGCTGCCATCTCCCCAAAGCTCTGATCCCACCATCCCCAGCAGACAGGACTCACCTCACGCCATCCTCCGCTGGGAGAAAAGCTGGTCCCAAATGATGTCCTCAGCCTTCTCCAAGGGCACGGCCCATCCACACTGCAGCTGCTCCCAAGCACTTCCTGATCCTGACTGGACCTTACATAGAACGCTTCCTCTAGAAAAACAAACAACAAACTATTGAAAAGAGATTAGAGACAAGGGGAATAAGAAAAAAACTCTATCTCTGTTAAGGGTCTGAGGAAGGCCCAACCCCTACATGCTCAGGAAAATCCTACCCAAAGGGGATGAAATGTAAACTTTAAGGCATTTAGAGATTTTGAGGAGCTAAGAGGAATAAGCCTTACTAGAGTTAATTAAAATAATAATAATAAATGAGTAGGCCTTGATGAAGTTAGGAGTTAGTAGTTAACTAATAATTGATTGCTTGTCAGCACAATGTTTAGTTAGCTGGGTTTATAATGAAGAATATAGAAACTGACAAATAGCTTTTAGGAACATAAGACAATTGTGGGCCTCCTCTGTTCTGAAACCAATTGAAGACAAGGAATGGGAGTTCTACCAAGAGTTCATTTGTCATACTTGCATTGAAAAGGTAGAAAGGTCAGAACGAGGAAGACTTCATTTACTTCCTCATTTTGGGACCCCTCCCCATGAAAGGGACCACCGACCCATTTCAAGGGACAAACTACACATGCTTAGTAGCTTTTGGAGTGATTAGCGTATGAAGCGGGGAATGGGATGTACTAAAATGATGAATATGTATTTCTATTTTGTGTATTCAATACTTGTATGGATAAAAAGACTCTGTAATCACCTGGAAGGTGCGGTGTGTATTTGGGAGCTATCCCGCACGCTGCCCGGCGTCGAATAAACATACACTTTCTAACTTTAAACTGTTAGAGAGTTTTTGTCCGTCATAGTTGGATATCGATACTAGATCAATATCCATATTTTTTTAATAAATCCCACCCAAAGGGGAGAGAAACCCACACTTTCTCCCTTCCCTCCTACACTGCCCCCCAAAATAAAAGTGATCCCAAAGCAAACAAGGGCAGAGGAACAGCCCAAGCCCTTCCTTGCCTGCAAAGCAAAGCAGCCCCTGCACAGGTTCTGGAGTCCCACCTCTGCTCCCACCATGGAGGTTTGTTTGTGTCAGGCTGGCTGCCCCAGCCCCAGCCTCAGCCCAGGCCATGCTGGGTGCTGGGGGCTGTTGGCAGGGCCAGGAGCCCACTCCCATTTTGTATCCACCCCAACCCGTGCCCCCAGCCCTGCCAAAAAGCAGCTGGGCACCGTCTGAAGTTGCATCTGCCCCAGCACAGGGGGAACCTTTTGTTCCCAGCCAGTCTGAGCAATGCCCAAATCTGGGAGCATTTCCCCGGCTGTGGACTCATCTGCAAATTCGCTGTGGAGCCTGGCTTTGAAGACAGTGCCAGAAGTCCATCATCTTCAGCTGCCAGTGGCCAACTTGAGGAATAGTTTGTCATCCTTGATGTCATCCTCACTGTCTCCAGCAGCAGCAGCAGCCCCACCTGGTACAGCTTCTCCAGGGGCTCCTTCTCCTTCCCTGGGGGTCAGACCAGGCTGTCAGGGTTCTGCCCAGGGCCCCAGCTGTCAGGGAACCAGGACACGCAAAACCAGCTCGGATGGCAGCCACCAGTGCTGGGCAGAGCAGCTCAGCTCCAGCACAAGGGCTGTGTGTTGCCACCCAAAGACCACAGTGCATTGATACAGGCAGGGAAAAAAGTCTGGGTTTCCTTGCTTCTGATTGCCAGGGCATGTGTGGAGCTGTAACTCACCAGGGCCCTGCAGCAAAGTGTGCATGTGGCTCTCTCCCTTCTTCTATGGCAGGTGAATATCCTGTATCCAAGGTTCACAGAACAGGTCTTCTAAGGAAGGTCTGTCCAAGAAGTGCATGGATAAACACCCCCTGATAAGATCTTGGCACTCTGGGCAGAGAAACCAGAAACCAGCGGTCAGCTAGAGAAGGCTCCTGTCTGCTTTGCCCCACTCTTCCCATGCCCAGGCCATGCTGCTTTTGTGCTCCTGGCTGGGCCTAAACTTTCCCATCAATTCCCTGTTTTGGAGGAGAGCAGGAGAGCAGGACATGTGCCACCTCCTCAGCAGCTGCCAGAGCGGGATGCTCACGAGCTGCTGTTGTCTCCCAGCACTGGTATTGCCCCTGTGGCCAGAGATGAGGATCCACTTTGAGAGAGCCGTCGGAACAAGATCTGCCCCCAGATATCTCCTGGCCCCTCCTGAACGGGTGCTTCCCCATGACCAGGTGGTGCAGCAGGAGGCCCAGGGACCAGATCGTCGCTGCCTTGCCGTGGTAGTGTTGGTGGTGGATCCACTCTGGTGGGCTGTAGGACAGGGTTCCTGTGGAACACAGACAGAGTTCATCAGGGGGATGCTGCTGCTCCCAGAGCCTGGCCCCAGCACCCCTGGGTATGCGGGGGCTGCCCCAGTGGCACACGGTGTGACCGCTGATCTCTCGCCAGCACCTGGGGCTTGTGTACGGACTCGGCGCTGGAAAAGAAGCCACTGGTGCTGGAAGAGGGCAGCAGAAACCCTGGGAAGGCACAACCATTGTAATAAATATAAAGGTCTTTTTCCACCAAAATGAGCATTGAAGGAGATAAGAATTCGAACTGAGTAGGGAATTTGAAGATGTGGGAGGAGAAGGGGGTGGGGGCCGAGAGAACAGCAAGTATCCTGCTTAAGAATTGTGCAGATGCAACCAGCATAGAAGATTGTGTAATTAATTATATACAAGTTAACTTTTAGGCCAAGGACAATCTGCAAGGAAGATGAGGAGCCTTCCACCCTATGACCAGCAAGCGCAGAAAAAAGACCCCCTAGCAACCAATTGCACCGGTGCAGAGTGCATTGAGAGAAAATATGTCAACTGGGGGAAAAAAAAAATAAAAAAGGGACTATAAAAACAAAAAGGGCAAAGGGGGAGGGAGTGCTGTGGTAGAGCGGAGACTCCCCGGCCGTCCAACACTGTCTTTTGCTTGCTACCGCTTGCTTAATAAATTCTTGTTAATTGATTTATCTATAATTGGCCTCCCCAGTTGAATTTGTCCATAACAAGTTTGGTGCCGTGACTCAGATGAGGGTGACCGGGTGGGAATTCCTAATCAGGGAGGCGCCCCGCTGCCTTTCAGCGGCCCTGGTGCAGGCTTTTCCTTCCCGGACCCTTACTGACTAACCTAAATTTGGCATTAAGCAAAAGGGATGCAGGGAAACTTTGTGCACGAAGCCCGGGCGAAGACGCAGGGCAGCGTGAGTATAAAAGTGGGGATCCGCTCGGCTGGGGTTGGGATCCCAGGACATAACGCATGAGACATCCTTTTAGGACGAGGCAAGTGCGGACCTCTAAGTAGCGCGGTTTCCAGACCCCGAGAGGGGCTGGGCTGCGAACAGGGGGCCGCCAGTGTGTGTGTGCGTGAAGGTGTCCTGGAAGATGGGACAGAGGAAAAGCAAGCCCTCTGCTTCCATGGGGAGGAGGACCCCGCTGAAGCTGCCCCAGATACCCCGTGACAGTCTGTTAGGTCTAATGATAAAATCTTGGGATGAATATCCTTCAAGAAAAGGGAAGGATAGGGCAAAAATGATCCATTACTGTATGGAAGTATGGGGAGAGAAAAAAAATCCATGGTGATAATTTATTTTGGCCAGTTTTTGGAAGCTTCGAGGACTGCATTTGCCAGGCATTAAACATTTATGTAAACTCTAAAGAACCTTTTGATATGGAAGAGAGCAAGTTGCCACTCTGGGTAGTGGGGGAAACAAGAACAAATTTTTTTGGCTTAAGTACCCAAGGAGGGAAAAAGAAAAGTAAAAAGCCTGAGGAAATTCCAACTGCAACCCCTTTACCATACATACCACCTCCTCCTCCACCCCCATCAGCACCACCCGTAATCTACCCTGATTTAGATCAAGGGGGAGATTTTGGTAAACAAGAGGTAGAAATCCTGGAGCTGATTCTGGAGGAAAATCGCCGTGTTACTCATAGCCAAACTACGGGGGAAAGAGAAAGGGAAGGGCAAGCTCTATATCCATGAGGGGAAGTAGTTTTTGGAATGATCCCTAACCCCAATGCTGGTCAGCAGGGACAACCAGCCCAAATTCCGGCAATAGGTTATGTGCAGGTACCTCTCAACTCAGGAGATGTGAGGGAGTTCAAGAAAGAGATGGGACACCTATTGGAAGACCCCCTTGGAGTTGCAGAGCGGGTAGATCAGTTCCTGGGGCCCAGTGTGTATATGTGGGACGAAATGCAGTCAATACTGGGGATCCTATTCACATCTGAGGAGCGAGGGATGATCAGGACGGCCGGTATGAGGATTTGGGATAGAGATCATCAGGCAGGACCCCAAGCAGATACTAAGTGGCCTTTGCTGTGTCCTAGTTGGGATAAGCAGGATCCTCGGCATAGGACACATATGTCAGACTTAGGAACAATTCTTATCCAAGGGATCAGAGAATCAGTCCCTAAGGGGCAGAATGTAAATAAAGCTTTTTGTGAGAGTCAAAAGAAAGATGAGAACCCCACGGAATGGTTAGGACGGCTCTGGAGATCTTTTCAGCTGTACTCTGGAGTAAATCCCGACACTCCAGAAGGACAGATGTTGTTAAAGACTCAATTGGTGGCCAGAGCCTGGCCTGACATTAGGAGAAAGTTGGAAAAGATTGAGGATTGGCATGGTAGAGGCCTGGATGAGTTGTTGGGGAAGCTCAGAAAGGGTATGTCGGGAGAGAGGAGGAAGGACAGAGGAATCAAGCGAGAGTAATGATGGCTGTGGTACGTGAAGGGCAGAAGGGAACGCCTGATCGGTTCCAGGGAAGTAAGCCGAGCGGCCAGGGGGTAGAAGGAGGGAGAAGAGAAAAGGAGGGTGGACAGGGAAGCTGCTTTTATTGTGGTAAGAGAGGGCATTTTTGGCGGGAATGCAGAAAAAGGTTGGCAGATGAAAAGCAATTCAAGGAAGATTGAGGGGGTCAGGGGCTCTATTTGCTGGGGGCCAAGGAAAGATCAGAGCCCCTGGTAAAACTGAGAATTGGTCCCCAGCAGCAAGAATATGAGTTCCTTGTGGACTCAGGAGCCGAGAGATCAACGGTTCAAACCCTTCCCTCAGGGTGTAAATTATTAAGATAAACAATACAGGTAGTTGGGGCAAAAGGGGAACCCTTTAAAGTACCTGTAATTAAAGATGTGATTTTTGAAACCAGCTCCAAAATAGGTATAGGGTCACTGCTATTAGTTCCAGAGGCTGACTTTAACTTACTGGGACTAGATTTGATGATTGAATTAGGAATTGGAATCGACATAAATGACAAAATGCTAAATATTAAATTTAGCGTTTTGTCATATTAAATTTAAATGTTCTCTTCGGGTAGAGGACAAACAGAAAATTAATCCTGAAGTATGGTATACCCCAGAAACAGTGGGCTAATAGGACATAAAGCCCTTTGAAGTAATGTTAAGGAATCCTGAAGTCCCAGTTAGAGTTAAGCAATACCCAATTCCAAATGAAGGAAGGAAAGGGGTCAAACCTGAAATTGAGAGATTAAAAGCACAAGGGTTATTAGAACCCTGCATGTCCCCTTTTAATACTCCTATCCTTCCTGTAAAAAAACCCAATGGAAAATATCGTTTGGTACGTGATATAAGAGAAATTAACAAAAGGACTGTAGAAAGATTCCCTGTAGTAGCTAACCCTTATACTTTATTAAGTCAGTTAGGCCCTAAAAATCAGTGGTATACTGTTATAGATTGAAAGAAAGCATTTTGGGCATGTCCCCTCAAAGAGAGTTGTAGGGACTATTTTGCCTTTTAATGGGAAGACCCAGACACCCACAGGAAACAACAACTCTGTTGGACGGTACTCCCACAAGGGTTCACAGAGTCCCCTGATTTCTTTAGGCAGGCACTGGAGCAGCTGCTTACAGATTTTCAATTGGAAGAAGGGGCTGTCCTGATTCAGTATGTAGATGACTTGTTAATAGATGGAAAAGAAGAGGAAGTTGTCAGGGAAGAGAGTATAAGATTACTCAATTTTCTAAGCCTGAAAGGACTCAAAGTGTCAAAATCCAAACTACAATTTGTGGAAAAAGAAGTGAAGTATCTCGGACATAGACTGAGTAAAGGAATGAAGAAATTAGATCCGGAAAGGGTTAAGGGAATCTTGGCTATGCCAGAGCCAAGAAGGAAGCAGGAGGTTAGACAGCTGCTAGGATTGTTTGGGTACTGTAGACAATGGATAGAAGGATTTAGCGGGAAAGTAAAATTCCTATATGAGACACTAACAAAAGACGGCTTGCTTAGGTGGACTCAGGAAGATGAGAAAAAACTACAGGACCTTAAGGCAGAATTAGTAAATGCACCGGTTCTCAGTCTTCCTGATTTAAAAAGGCCCTTTTATCTTTTTGTAAACATTAAGGATGGTACAGCATACGGAGTATTAGCTCAAGATTGGGCAGGGAGTAAAAAACCAGTGGCTTATTTATCAAAACTGCTAGACCCAGTATCTAGGGGTTGGCCCACTTGTTTACAAACAATAGTTGCAGCAGCACAGTTAGTAGAGGAAACAGTAAAAATAACTTTTGGAGGGGAATTGCATGTACTATCTCCCCACAACATTCGAGGGGTGTTACAGCAAAAAGCAGAGAAATGGATCACAGATGCTAGGCTCCTAAAATATGAGGGAATCCTGATTTCTTCACCAAAATTAAGCTTAGAAGCCACTTCCCTCCAAAACCCTGCTCAATTTCTGTACGGAGAACCTAGCAAAAACTTGACACACGATTGCCTAAAAATTATTGAAGAACAGACAAAGATAAGGCCTGGTTTGGAGGAAGAAGAACCAGAAGATGGTAGGAAATTATTTGTGGATGGGTCGTCTTGAGTAATAGATGGAAAAAGAAAATCAGGTTATGCTGTAATTGATGGAAAAACCTTGAAGGTAATAGCATCAGGGCCATTAGCCCAGGGTGGTTGGCACAGGCTTGTGAGTTATATGCAGTATTACGGGCCTTAGAGCTGTTAAAAGGAAAGGTTGCAACCATTTATACAGACTCAAAATATGCTTATGGGGTACTACATACATTTGGAAAAATATGGGAAGAAAGGGGCTTGATTAATTCACAGGGAAAGGGATTAATTCAAGAGGATCTAATTAGGAGAGTACTGCAAGCTTTAAGGTTGCCTGAAGGTATCCCTGTAGTTCACATAAGAGGCCACTAGAGCCCCGGGGATATGTAACCACATAAGGGGCAAAAATGTTGCTGTTCAAGAGGCAAAGAATGAATAAACATACACTTTCTAACTTTAAACTGTTAGAGAGTTTTTGTCCGTCATAGTTGGATATCGATACTGGATCAATATCCATATTTTTTTAATAAATCAGGGAGAGAAGCCCACATTTTCTCTCTTCCCTCCTACACTGCCCCCCAAAATAACAGTGATCCCAAAGCAAACAAGGGCAGTGGAGCAGCCCAAGCCCTTCCTTGCCTGCAAAGCAAAGCAGCCCCTGCACAGGGTCTGGAATCCCACCTCTGCTCCCACCATGGAGGTTTGTTTGTGTCAGGCTGGCTGCCCCAGCCCCAGCCCCAGCCTCAGCCCAGGCCATGCTGGGTGCTGGGGGCTGTTGGCAGGGCCAGGAGCCCACTCCCATTTTGTATCCACCCCAACCCGTGCCCCCAGCCCTGCCAAAAAGCAGCTGGGCAGCCGACTGAAGTTGCATCTGCCCCAGCACAGGGGGAACCTTTTATTCCCAGCCAGTCTGAGCAATGCCCAAATCTGGGAGCATTTCCCCAGCTGTGGACTCATCTGCAAATTTGCTGTGGAGCCTGGCTTTGAAGACGGTGCCAGAAGTCCATCATCTTCAGCTGCCAGTGGCCCACTTGAGGAAGAGTTTGTCATCCTTGATGTCATCCTCACTGTCTCCAGCAGCAGCAGCAGCCCCACCTGGTACAGCTTCTCCAGGGGCTCCTTCTCCTTCCCTGGGGGTCAGACCAGGCTGTCAGGGTTCTGCCCAGGGCCCCAGCTGTCAGGGAACCAGGACACGCAAAACCAGCTTGGATGGCAGCCACCAGTGCTGGGCAGAGCAGCTCAGCTCCAGCACAAGGGCTTTCCCACCCAAAGACCCCAGTGCATTGATACAGGCAGGGAAAAAAGTCTGGGTTTCCTTGCTTCTGATTGCCAGGGCATGTGTGGAGCTGTAACTCACCAGGGCCCTGAAGCAAAGTGTGCATGTGGCTCTCTCCCTTTTTCTATGGCAGGTGAATATCCTGTATCCAAGGATCACAGAACAGGTCTTCTAATGAAGGTCTGTCCAAGAAGTGCATGGATAAACACCCCCTGATAAGATCTTGGCACTCTGGGCAGAGAAACCAGAAACCAGCGGTCAGCTAGAGAAGGCTCCTGTCTGCTTTGCCCCACTCTTCCCATGCCCAGGCCATGCTGCTTTTGTGCTCCGAATTGGGCCTAAACTTTCCCATCAATTCTCTGTTGTGGAGGAGAGCAGGAGAGCAGGACATGTGCCACCTCCTCAGCGGCTGCCAGAGCGAGATGCTCACGAGCTGCTGCTGTCTCCCAGCACTGGTACTCCCCCATGGCCAGAAATGAGGATCCACCTGGAGAGAGCCGCTGTGGCAGCGAGAGCTGATGGTCCCAGCTGATCTTCCGACCCCTCCTGAAAGGGTGCTGCCCGCAGACCATCTGGTGCAGCAGGATGCCCAGGGACCAGATCGTTGCTGCCTCTCCATAGTACCAGCCCAAGTGGGTCCATTCCGGGGGGCTGTATGAAAGTGTTCCTGTGGAACACAGACAGAGTTCATCAGGGGGATGCTGCTGCTTCCAGAGCCTGGCCCCAGCATCCCTGGGCGTGCAGGGGCTGCCCCAGTGGCACGCGGGGCGACTGCTGCACTCTCGCCAGCACCTGGGACTTGTCTACAAACTCAGGGCTGGACAAGAAGCCACTGGTGATGGAAGAGGGCAGCAGAAGCCCCAGCAAGGCCTGACCATGACATGTAAAGCAAAAACCCACTCAGGGCTGGGGGAAAAAACATGTCCTTATCCTCCCTGCCTGCAGTGCCCCAAAAATATTATGAAGCCAAGACAAACAAGGTGATTGGAGCCGCCCAAGCCCTTCCTCTTGCCTGCACACCAAACTGGCTGGTGCACTGGTCCTGGCCAGATGTAGTAGATAGGGACAGGCGAACGGAAGATCCCGGGATGTGACGGAAAGAAAGACCCTTCCCCCTTCACCCTGCAACACGTTATCTACCACCCCCAGAACATGTAACCACACCTAACCCAGTAGTTTTCAACTCCTGACTAACCCTAGAGGCCCTACCAACCCCCCCTGACATAGCAAAGTCCCCCAAGACTATTTAAACCCATGAGATAAGATGATAAACGCTTTCGACCATCCACCACATGGGTGTCAGCGTGTGTCGTTAGCCCGAGTAGCCCGGACTAGGCCAGGCTGCCGTGCTGCTCCTTGCGAACCAGGTCGCCGTTGCCTCCCCTGAAGGCAACAGGTCCTGGAGGTATTTGGTGTTATTTATGCAAATGAGATTCAAATTAGGGCTGCAGACAGGGTCTCTGGGGGGGCTTCAGGGAAGTTTGGGAGGAAAAGGATGGGTTCATATGCAAATGAGATGCTTATAGGGGGCTGTAGATGGTCTCTGCAGGGGTCCTGGGGAGATTTGGGGGGTGTCTATGTAAATGAGGTCTGTGGGAGAGTTCTCTGTGAGGGGTCCTTATGCAAATGAGATGCTAATGAAGGGATTGGTCAGGGTGGGGCTGGGGCCGATGGGGCCCGTATGAGCCAGAACCGGGACCTGTGGGACCGGGATGGGATGGGATGGGATGGGATGGGATGGGATGGGATGGGATGGGATGGGATGGGATGGGATGGGATGGGATGGGATGGGATGGGATGGGATGGGATGGGATGGGATGGGATGGGATGGGATGGGACGGGACGGGACGGGATGGGACAGGATGGCAAGGCATGGCATGGCATGGGATCTGCAGGACTGGGATCTGCTGGGTTTGGGGTGTCCGGAACCGGGATCTGCTGGGTTTGGGGTGTCTGGAACTGGCATCTCCATCATCTACTGGAACTGGGATCAGCCGGGTTTAGGGTTTCCTGAGTCAGGGATCCACTGGGGCTGGGATCTGCTGGAGCCGGGACCTGCTGGGACAGGATCAGAAAGGTTTGGGGGTTCTGGAACTGGGATCTGCTGGGATCTGGGATCTGCCGGGGCTGGGATCTGCTGGGTCAGGGATCCGCTTGATCTGGGATCCACTGGATCTGGGATCTGCTGGGTTTGGGGCTTTCAGGTCAGGGATCTGCTGGGATTTGGATCCACTGGGGCTGGGATCTGCTGGACTGGGGGTCTGTGGATGCAGGGATGATCCCCAGATGAGATCCCTGGGATCTGCTGGGGTCGGGATCTGTTCTTTGATCTGCGATCTCCTGTAGCTGGAGCATCTGATGTCTCCTGGAGCTGGGATCCACTGGACCTGGAGCAGTCACTCAGTGGGGATTTACTGGGAATGAGATCTGCTGGGTTTGGGATCTGCTAGGAATTGGATCTACCGGGAATGGGATCTGCTGCAAATGGGATTTGCTGGCCCTGGGATCTGCCGGGGCCTGGATCTGCAGGACTGAGACCCACTGAATCTGGGATCTCCAGGTGCTGGGATGAGCTGGAAGGGGAATCGCTGGGATCTGAGATCTGCAGCTCTGGGACCCACCAGAAGTGGGATCTACTGCAGTCAGGAAATGAGGCTCTGGGATCTGCTAGACCCAGGATCCACTGGATCCAGGATCAAAAGGTGCCAGGACAGGCTGGAAAGGGAATCTCCAGAATCTGGCAGAGCTAGGATCTGATAGAACCAGCAGCTCTTCCCTGGGAGCATCCCTTGGATGGAATGTGGGAGGTGGAATCACAGTTTGGACCCAGAAGAACCGTTCCTGTCCATGGGAAGGACAGCACGGAGCCCCTTGGATACTTGGGATTTTGGAGGCCAAATCCCAGTTTTGGCCGTGGACACCTTGTGGAGAAGGACGGATTTTTTCTCATGAAAGAAAAGCACCAAATCTAAGAGTTTGGGAAGAAGATCAGAGGTGGCCATTGTAGGAGAGGACAGCCAGAGCTGTCCCTCATGGCAGCTTCTGGCTCGGAAGAGCCCTTGGATATTCAGAATTTTGGAGGTAGATTCTCAGTGTTGTCCATGAGCACCTGGACATGAAAGGGGTTTAACTCCTCATGCAGTTCTGCAGCCAATCACAAACCCCCCAAATTTTCACAGCCAATCACAAAACCCCCAGATTTTCACAGCCAATCACAGAAACCTCAAATTTTTGCACCCACCCCATCAAATCCTCACATAAATCCCAAACATTTGCAGCCACCCCATCAACCTGCCCAGAGGGAGGAGCCAAGAATTTCTACCTGGATATAATCTCGGGTTTCTGGAAGAACACCAGAACAGCCTTTTCACTGGATTCCCAGAGGAACAGCTGGGGTTTTCCACTGCCTCTTCAGAGGAAGACTACACCCTTCTACAGGATCACTGCTCCAACAGAACCACAGCTGACACTGCAGGAGGACTGCAGCCACCATTCCAATTAGACTGCTACCAATGCCCTGACCAAAAGGGTGTCAGGTCATATTCTGACTCTGCCAGTGTTGTTTTGCATTACTGCATTGTTTATTTTCTCTTTTTATTTTTTCCCTAATAAAGAGCTGTTATTCCTGCTTCCATATCTTTGCCTGAAAACCCTGCATCATTTCAAATTTACAACAATTCAGAGGGAGGGGGTTTACAGTTTCCAGTTCAGCAGAGGCTCCTGCCTTCCTTAGCAGACACCTGTCTTCCCAAACCCAGACAGTTGCCATAGTAACCTCTGGCCTCCCATTCCCAGGGTCATGGGATCCCAGAAGCACAGAATTGGCTGAGCTGGGAGGGACCCATCGGGATCCTCGAGTCCAACTGCTGGCCCTGCACAGGACACCCCAACACTGCCAGCCTGGGCCTGGCAGCGCTGTCCAAACGCTGCTGGAGCTCAGAGAGCCCTGGAGCTGTGACCCTTCCCTGGGGAGCCTGGGCAGTGCCCCAGCAGCCTCTGGGCAAAAACCTTTCCCCGAGATCCAACCTCAGCCTGCCCCGACTCAGCTGCAGCCGCTCCCTGCACTCCTGTCCCTGGGCACCAGAGTGAAGAGGTTCCCTCAGCCCCAGCCAGGGACCCGCTCCCAAGGCTGCTGCCATGGCCACCAGGGCTGGCACCAGCTGCGATGCTCGGTTTCCATGGGCCGGGCTTCAGGAATGGGATTCCCCAATTTCCTGCTCCCGCTAAAACCGCGCTGCCTCTCGCTGCCCTCCTGCCTCCCATGGAAAGCACAAAAGGCAAAGATCCTGGGCTGGGATAAGAACAATTTACTGGGAACAGCAACGACATAAAGAACAAACAGGAACAGAAACAATACTGACAACAGAAGGGATAAGAAAAACTATTTACAGGGAAAATTTCAACATCAGTGACTGTCCCTTCCCAGACATGTATTTCCTCCTGCCGTGAAAGGACACCCTTCTACTCAGGGAGAGAGGGAGAGAGAGAGAGAGAGGGTCCCTTTCCTGCCCCTGGCAATGACCTGAGATAGTTGTGAATGTAATGACAGGGCCATGGCCAGACCCTCATGTTCTTCAATCCCACATCAGGTCATTGGCAGGGGCAGGAGAAGGTACAGGTGTCTTCCCAGCATGGATCACAGGGAACAGGGATCACCAGGGCTCTTCCCAATGTGGGTTCTTCAATGGGGGATGAAGCTGGAGCGGTGCACAAAGCTCCTCCGGCAGTTGGGGCACTCGCAGGGCTTCCCTCACTGGTGCCTCCGTTGGTGTTTGGTCAAGGCAGAACTCCGGGTAAAGCTGTTCCCACACTGGGGACACTTGTAGGGCCTCTCCCCAGTGTGGATGCGCCAGTGGGTGGCGAGGCTGAAGTTGCGGTTGAAACCCTTCCCGCAGTCAGGGCAGCGGAAGGGCCTCTCCTCAGTGTGGATCCGCTCATGCAGGTGGAGATTGGAGCTGGTATGAAACCTCTTCCCACACTGGGGACACTCGTAGGGCCTCTCCCCAGTGTGGATGTGCTGGTGGATGACAAGTTTGGAGCTGCAGCTGAAGCCCTTCCCACACTCCCCACACTCGTAGGGCCATTCCCCGGTGTGGATCATCTGGTGGCAGATCAGGTTGTTGCTCCGCCTGAAGCTCTTCCCACACTCCAAGCACTTGTAGGGCTTCTCCCCATGGTGAACCTGCTCATGGACTTCCAGCTCTGAGCTCTGGCTGGAGCTCTGTCCACCTTCCTGGCACAGGGTGGGTCTTTTCTCCTCGGAGCACCCTGGGCTGGGTTTGCAGCCCCCCCTCCTGTGGGATCTCCAGGGCTTTTCCTCCCCGTTGGATTCCTGTGCCCTGGAGTTGCTCAAAATGGTCTCTTCCATGAGGTTCTGCCGTGGGGATTTGTCCTCCCTGCTCTCCATCCTCAGCTCCTTGTCTGGGAAGGACGGACAAGGAGAGGATGGGATTTGCCTTCGTGCCAGAGGGAAGGGGAAGGAGGACGGTGTCATCAGGGGGTTGTCCTGCAGCCAGGGGCCGTGCTGGGCTGGGAGATGGAGCAGGAGAGAGGGGGAAAGGGGCACTGACTACCTCCTCACCTGCCTGGATGACCTGGGGAATCTTCCTCTTTCTTGCAGCCTCCCTCTCCTTCGAGCCAAGCTTTGGGAATAAGAAGTCCTGGATTGGGGAAAACAATGTATGGGCACATTGGGTCAGGGGAGTCCTACTGCCCAAGTCCATCTCTAAAAGTCACCGGTCATCTGGTAACCATTAAAGCCTCGAAAACAGCGAGATTTAGACCCTCAAAATATATTAAAAACCAAGATTCAGCAAAACCCAAACCCTGAGTTTCCCCTTTCTGGCCTCTCCACTTTGGGCTCCTGGAGACCCCCACCCTGTCTGGGTTGCTGCGGGTCAAGTTTGCATTGGTGCTCCCCCTCTCTGGGCTGCTGGGGCTCCTGGCAATGCCACAGGTTCCCCTTCTCTGGGCTCACCACTTTGGCATCACAGGCGTCCCAGGGGTCAGCACTGTCCGGGGTCCCTGTTTCAGGGTCCCGGGGTATCCATGGGTGCCCCCTCTCCATGCTCCCAACACCTCCAGGCTTCCGGAACAGCCCAGCTCTCGTATTGCCCGTCTGTGCTCCCCCCATTGCCGGTTACCCTGCCAGCCCTGCCGGTAGCGAGCGATCCCCACGCGGCTCCGGGCTGACAGCGCAGCCCCTGGGCCGGGCAGAGCCAGCCCCAGCACGGGGGGACCCTGCACCCTCCGCTCCCTGGGCAGCCGCGCCCAGCCCCGGGCACAGAGCTCCGGCAGCCCCCGCCGCCCCCTGCCCGGGGACCCTCGGGGACCCCCGCAGCCGGGGCTGCCTCTGAGCGGCCGCCCGGGGCTCGGCCCCGAGCACAGAGCTCTGCCCGGGGGCTCCCGGCCCCAGCGCCGGCTGCGGGCCCGGCCGGCCGCTCCCGGCTCGCACAGCCCGCCCGGGGCCGCCAACAAAACATCGCAACCACAAATCCACAAACCAACCCTGCCCCGCTGTGCTCCTGCGCCTTCCCAGGGACCCCAACCCCGCGGCAATGGCCCCACACCGGGACAAAAAGCTGCTCCAGCCCAGCCCTCGGCACCCCCGCCTGCGGCTCGTCCCTGGCACACAGATCCCGGCAGCTGTCCCATTGCCGCAGCTGCGGCTCTGGAGCAGGGAGGCTCTGCGGGACCCCCGGGCTGTGCCCCCTCCCAGCCCTGCCCGCCCCGCACCTGCAGCCGGGGCTCTCTCGCTGCTCCCGCTCCTGCACAGCCCCGCTCTCCTTTCCTTGTCCCCCTAGGCTCTCCTCTGGGGCTCAGGGAACACCCGGCAATGGAAAGGAATCCATTTTGCTGCTCCCTAGCCAGGCCACAACTGAAACTTTGTTCCTTTTGCCTCGCTGCACAGGCCCCCAGGGCGTTTTCTGCACCCAGTCCCAGCCCCCAGCGCTTCTGGAGCCGCTCCCTGCAAATGTCCTGGAGCTGCCAGGGCCCTGTCCTTGCTGTCACCTGCTGGGGCTGGCCAGGAACAGAGCTCCTGGGCTTGCATGTCCAGCTGCTGGGCAGCCAGAACTGAGGCATCTGCAGCGGACTGAATGCCAAAACTGGAAGATGAGCCTCTCTCCTGGGGAAATCTTCCCCTCCTGGGCCAGCCCGAGGCAATGCTGCCATTCCCTCCTGCTGCTGCTGCTGCTGCTGCTGCTGCTGGGGCACTCGGGGCTCTGGCTGAGCAGCAAAGGTGACCCTGAGCCAGGAGCTTTCCTTGGCTGCAGCAAAGCCTCGGCACGCAAAGCCCTTCCCGGCGCTGTGCCCTGTGCCAGGAGGGATTTTGCCAGCACAGCTGACCCCAAATTTCTTCTCCCAGGCAGCTTTAGGACACGCGACACGGAGCAGCCAGAGCCCACTCTCAGCTGTGCGCTGTCCTCCAGAAGAATCCTGTGTGTGAAGCAGCCTGGGAACAGGGTTCAGTGTCAGAGAAGGGGAACTCAGAGCCCTTTTCTTCCCTCTGGCCTGAGGCTCTGCATTGCCACTGGCCCTGCAGCTGCCAAAGGGGCCTTTTTGGCTCAACTGAGAACAGTTCTTCTGAGAGCCTGTCCTAAACCTGCTTTTCCTGCAAATGTGCCCAATTAATCCCCATTTCTTGCAGCCCTAGGTCTTGTGTGAGTGCCGATGTTACAAGTGAAGGATGGAACAACTCTGCTGGTTGGGAGTTCTCTTTCTCTTGTTTTGATATTTTGTTTGTTTGGTTTTTTGTTCCGTATTTTGTTTTGGTTTGTTTGGGGTTTTTTTGGTGTTTTTTTTTTTTGTTTGTTTGTTGGGAGTTTTATTGGGAGGTGGGTTTTTTTTTTAATTTTAATATGGTTTTGTTTGCGGGGTTTTTTTGGTTTTTTTAATCAATTCCCCCTGTCACCTCTGGGCAGAGCTCTGTAACTGTGTCTGACACTTGTCTGTCACCGTTGGGGTGTCACAGACAGGGAACGCTGGGGCTGTCACTGCTGGGGTGTCACAGACAGGGAACACTGGAGCTGTCACTGCTGGGGTGTCACAGACACGGGAACACTGGGGCTGTCACCGCTGGGGTGTCACAGACAGGGGAACACTGGGGCTGTCACCGCTGGGGTGTCACAGACAGGGGAACGCTGGGGCTGTCACCGTTGGGGTGTCACAGACAGGGAACGCTGGGGCTGTCACCGCTGGGGTGTCACAGACAGGGGAACGCTGGGGCTGTCACCGTTGGGGTGTCACAGACAGGGAACGCTGGGGCTGTCACCGCTGGGGTGTCACAGACAGGGGAACGCTGGGGCTGTCACCGCTCCTGCCCTGTCCCCAACAGCTCTGCCAGCACCTCGAGGGGACACAAAGGCTGAGCCAAAGGGTGAGAATTGCAGAAGGGGATGAGCTGGGAGGAACCCATTGGGATAATCGAGTCACAGAATCACAGAATCACAGAATTGCTGGGTTGGAAGAGACCTTCAAGATCATCGAGTCTAACCCATGCCCTAACACCACCTCAACTAAAGCATAGCACCAAGTGCCACATCCAATCTTTTTTTAAACACATCCAGGGAAGGTGACTCTACCACCTCCCCAGGCAAACCAATCCAATACTTTATCAGCCTTTCTGTAAAAAACTTTTTCCTAATATTCAACCTGTATTTCCCTTTGGCGCAGCTGAAGACTGTGTCCTCTGGTTCTGTCAGTTGTTGCCTGGAAAAAGAGACTGACCCCCAGCTGACCACATCCACCTTTCAGGAAATTGCAGAGGGTGATAAGGTCACCTCTGAGTCTCCTTTTCTCCAGGCTAAACAACCCCAGCTCCCTCAGTCATTCCTCACAGGGCTTGTGTTCCCAGCCCCTCACAAGCCTTGTTGCCCTTCTCTGGACACCCTCAAGCGTCTCCATGTCCTTCCTACACGGAGGGGCCAGAACTGGACACAGCACTCGAGGTGCGGCCTCACCAGTGCCAAGTACAAGGGGAGAATGACCTCCCTGCTCCTGCTGGCCACCCTGTTCCTGACACAGGCCAGGAGCCATTGGCCTCCTTGGCCACCAGGGCACATTGCTGGCTCATGTTCAGCCGCTGTTGGCCAGGAGCCCCAGATCCCTCTCTGCCTGGGCACGGACCAGCACACCGTCCCCAGCCTATAGCATTGCAGGGGCTTATTGTGGCCAAAATGCAGGACTTGGCACTTGGACTTGTTAAAATTCAACTTACTGGACTCTGCCCATCCCTCCGACCGCTCCAGGTCTCCCTGCAGAGCCCTCCTACCTTCCAACAGATGGACACATGCTCCCAGCTTAGTGTCAGCTGCAGATTTCCTAATGAAGGACTCAATCCCCTCCTCCATGTGGTCAATAAAAACATGGAACAGAGCCGGCCCAGCACAGAGCCCTGAGGGACCCCACTGGTGCCTGTCCCCAGCTGGATGCAGCACCGCTCACCACCACTCTCTGGGCCCGTCCGTCCAGCCAGATCTGGAGCCAGCAAAGACTGCTCCTGTCCCAGCCGTGGGCTGCAGCTTTTCCAGGAGTGTGCTGTGGGAGGCAGTGCCAAACTCCTGGTGCTGGCTGCAGGAGATGCCCAGCACAGGCTGCCTCTGTCCGCTCAGTGCCAGCCTGTCTCCCCAGGCCAGCACAGCAGCCCTGGGCAGGGCACAGAGGGGCCTGGCCAGAGCTGGTGCCTGCAGCAGCAGCTGCCTCTGCATTCCTCCCAGCAGGCACAGAAATGGCTGCTGCTGTGTGCTTTTATAGGATTTCACTGTGTTTTAGTACATGAGTTAGGAGTTTAATGCTAGCAAGTTTCGGTTGGTATTGTTCCTTGTGCCCCCATTCCTTCCCCTCACAATGGTTTCTCCCAGGTTGTTCACTCCTGAGCTTTCCCGCCACTCAGCTGTCCCTCAGAGTGCCAATCTCCCTGTTCCTCCCCTCTTACCCTTAAATAGATGTGTCAATCCAGGTTGTGCTGCCCACCTCCCTGTCTGTCATCGCAGCCACCCCCATTTGGTTCTGGAAGGTTCCCTTTCAGTCACCCATGTTCTTATAGTTGGTTGGTCCCCGAGGCTTCTCCCCTCCCCTGTCTTTTCCCCACTGGTTGTAAATCCAAGATGTAATTCTCCTGTAATCTGTCTCCACTGGTATCCCATGTTGCCGCCCCATGGTCCTGCCCTTGGCATTGCCCATCCCCACATGCCAGTGCCCATCCCGGGAAGAGCCCTGAGCAATGAGGGAGGGACAGGATCTGCCTTGCCAGGGGCTGGGGCTCAGGCCTGGGCCCTTTGCATTCCTGAAACACATCCCCACCATTTCCCTCATCCCAGCGCTGGCACTCAGAGCAGCTGAGGAATGGAGTCACACCCAGGGGTGTCCCCAGGGCTCAGCACTGGGGCCAGGTCAGTGAAATCTCTTTATTGCTGGTCTGGACGAGGCCATCGAGGGCACCCTCAGGCAGTTCCAGGTGAGCCCAGGCTGGGTGGGAGTGTGGCTGTGCTGGAGGGCAGGAAGCTCTGCAGAGGGATCTGGACAGGCTGGAGCCATGGGCCCAGGACAATGGGATGAGGTTCACCAAGGCCAAGGGCCGGGTCCTGCCCTGGGCTCACAGCCACCCCAAATCCCTGGCTGTGCCCTGGCCCTGATCCCCACAGCCTGTCCTGTTTCCTTCATCCCTGCATTGCCAGGGACTTTCTGGGACAAGGGAGCTCTGCTCTGGGGATGGAGGGAGCTCCAAGTGCCACCACTGGAGTGGGAACCACAACTCATCAGGTTTGTGTCCTTTGGGGGTCAGGAACTGGTGAGACTCAGAGGCACAGAAAGTTTCTCTTCATGGCCAACAGACCAGAGTTGAACAGGACACAATTTCATAACAATCACACTCTTCCCTGAGCTATGTGCAACATCCCAGCAGCATCTCATGAGTCCACCATCCACAAGTGATTTCCATGCTAGAATGAATTTCAGACAAATGTGATTCTGTGATAGATATAGGCACAATTAAGTTCTTGTATCAGGATGCTCATCCTGGAGTGGGGCAAAAGAGCTCAAACAATTCCTGATTTTCAAAGCTCTCAGTGGTTGATGGAGAAGGGAGGTCAGGCTCCTTTTGGTGTTGAGGAAGTGCTGAAACCAGCCTGACTCATTTAATCTCCTCCTGGCCTGGCTGATCTCCCCTCTTTCTCCTTCCACCCACTGGCTTTTCTCTCCCACCAGGTGCCCCGGTGAAGAGCCTGGCTCTGTGTTCTCCATCCCCTCCTCGCTGGCACTGCCAGGCTGCGATGAGGAGCCCCTCAGCCTTCCCTGCTCCAGGCTGGACAAGCCCAGCTCCCTCAGCCTCTGCTCACAGCTCAAGGGCTCCAGCCCCACCTTGGAGGCCCTTCCCTAACCCTGCTCCAGCTGCCAGACATCTTTCCTGCCCTGGGGAGCCCAACCCAGGCCACAGGGACCTGGATAATCCATGTCCTTGATGTCCTGGTCACACAGCCCTGGCCCCTTGTCCCCATGTCAGGCTCTGGGGTGGATCCTGTGGAACATCCTTTGGTGGAGGCTGTGGCTCCAGGTGGGCCAGGGGGATGCCGGGGGACAGGGACCCCGCTGGGCATGAACAGCATTGGACTTGTTGGGAGAAACTGTGAGGGGGAGCTGGGGCGGAGTGACCAACCCAGTGACCTCACAGAGCCCTGCTGGGATGTCACACAGCCCCTCTGAGATGTCACAGCCCATTCTGTAATGTCACACAGCTGGTCTCTGATGTCACAGACAATTCTGTGATGTCACAGCCTGCTCTGAGATGTCACAGCCCATTCTGTAATGTCACACAGCTGGTCTGTGATGTCACAGCCTGCTCTGAGATGTCACAGCCCATTCTCTAGTGTCACACAGCTGGTCTCTGATGTCATAGTCTGCCCATTGATGTCACAGCCAGCTCTGATGTTACAGGGACAGTCTAGGATGCCATCACTGCTTGATGACCTCACATAACCCACTCTGTGATGTCACAGCCCGCTCTGTGACCTCATGTTACCAGATGATAAATTGTCTCCACCAGCTGAGCTGACACCTGGAGCTTGTTCTCCAAAACCCCAGGCCTATGGAAACCACACAACGCCCACTGGAATATTGGGGTCCACGACCACCAGGGACCACCAGAGAGACCCCCAGGACAGAAGAAGGCATGCAAAAGGGAAGGAGAAATATGTTAATGATTCTGGGGAAATGATTATCAGATGTGTGTTTAGTCCAGCACAATCAGTGAATATATGTGCCAAATACAGAATATGAACAGAAACTTTCCTGCACTCAGCATGCTCAGCTTTGGGAGGAGCGATCCCCTGTGCATCCGGCTGAATAAAGAATGCTGCTTCTTAATGCTGCACTGGTGTTAAGGAGTTTTCTGTTTCACCGAATTTTTGGTAACACTCCACTCCCAAGGAAAGCTCTGTCTCCTGCTGCTCACAAACAGAGAAGGGCTGGTGGCAGATGTGGGGGTCGGAGGCTGCCTGGGGCACGGTGACCATGAAATAATCAAGTTTTCAATGATCTGTGAAAGAAGGAGGGGCAGCAACAAAACTTCCACACTGGAAATAGGAAGGGCAGGCTTTGGCCTGTTTAGGATGCTGATTTAGGGAGTCTCGAATCATGTCCTGATTTTTTTTAAGGGAAACAGTCCTTAAAAACAAAGGGTCCAGGGAGGATGGACACATTTCTAGAAAGTAATCTTAAGGGGGAAGGAGCAGCCTGTCCCAGTGGGCCAAAGGATGAGCTGGTGAGGAAAATGACTGGCCTGGCTGCCCATGGAGCTTTTGTGGGAACTCGGGAAAAAAGGACTGGTGATGCAGGAAGTGTTTAAGGATGTTGTTAGGTTATGCAGAAAGAAAAGGAGAGAGATGAAAGCTTAATTAGAACTTAACCAGGCAGTTTCTGTAAAATGACTAAATAATGTTTTTATAAAAAAATTTATAGCAAAAGGAGGGAGGCTAACCTCTAGTCTTTATTGGAAACAGTGCAGAACATAGTAACTAAAGATAAGGAAAAGGCTGAGCTACTTAACATCTTGTTTGTCTCGATTTTCAACATATGGACAGGTTGTCCTCAGGACAAGAGTTCTCCTGAGCTGGTAGGTGGGCACAGGGAGCAGAACAGCCCCCTGTAATCCAGGAGGAAGCAGCTGCTGACCTGCTGAGCCACTCAGATGCTCACAGGTGGATGGGATGGGATGGGATCCATCCTAGGGGGATGAGGGAGCTGGTGGATGAGCTCCCCAAGCTGCTCCCCACCATTTACCATCAGTCCTGGCTCACCAGGGAGGTCCCAGAGCACTGGAGGTGCCAGTGTGAGCCCATCCCCAAGAAGGGCTGGAAGGAGGATCTGGGGAACTCCAGGCCTGTCAGCCTGACCTCGGTGCCCGGCAAGGTTATGGAACAGATCACCTTGAGTGCCACCACAGGGCACCCACAGGATGGCCGAGGGGTCAGAGCCAGCCAGTGTGGATTTAGTGGGGCAGGTCCTGCCTGAGCACCCTGATCTCCTTTTATAACCAGGTGACCCACCTGTGGATGTGGGAAAGGCTGTGGATGTGTCCATCTGGACTTCAGCAAAGCCTTGGACACTGTCTGTGACAGCATTCCCTGGAAAAGCTGCAGCCCACGGCTTGGGCAGGTTCCCTCCTGGCTGGGAGATGGAAGAGCTGGCTGGAGGCTGGGCCCAGAGAGGGGTGGGGATGGTGCTGCACCCAGCTGGTGTCCAGTCCCTGGTGCTGTCCCCAGGGATCTGTGTTGGGCCCAGTCCTGTTTAACATCTTCACCGATGATCTGGGGGAGGGGATCGAGCCCACCATCCCCAAATTTGCAGGTGACACCAAGCTGGGTGTGAGTGTGGATCTGCTGGAGGGCAGCACAAGGAGACACAGCCTTCAGCTGCACCAGGGGAGGTTTAGGCTGGACAAGAGGAAGAAGTTCTTCACAGAAAGGGTGAGTGGGCATTGAAATGGGCAGGCCAGGGGGGAGGTGGCAGAGTCACTGTCCCTCTCCAGTGGCACTCAGTGGCATGTCTGGGTGACAAGGCGGTATTAGGGCATTGGTTGGACTTGATGATCCCAAAGGTCTTTTCCAGCCTATTTGATTCTGTCATTCTGTGATGATTGGGACACTCTGGGGCCATTGTGACCCTGCAGGGCCTCGTGGAACTAAGAGGACCATGGTGACACTGTGCAGCCCCATAGAACCAGGGCTCCATTGTGGTGCTCTGGGGCCAAATGGAACCAGGGAGTCCCCGTGACACTGGGTCCTGGTGGAACCACAGAGGCCATTGTGACACTGCGGGGCCTCGTGTGACCGAGGGGTTTCACCATTGTGACACTGCAAAACCAAGGAGAGCATTGGGAGAGTCCAGGGCCCAGTGGAACCAAGGGGCCCTTCTGACACTGCGGGGCCTCATGGAACCAAGGGGACATTGTGACACTGCAGGACCTTGTGTAACCAAGGGGCCACTGTGACACTCTGGGGCCTCAAGGAATCTGGAAGGCCACTGTGACACTGTGTAGGCTCATGGAAACAAGGAGTCCATTGTGACACTGAGGGCATTTGTGGAACCACGGAGAGCATTGTGACAGTGTGGGACCTCATGTGACCATGGGGCCTTTGCGACACCCTGGGGCCCCATGGAACCAAGGGGCCACTGTGAAACTGCAGCACCAACGAGAACATTGTGACACTGTGAAGCCCCATGGAACCAAGGAGTCCATTGCCACATTTTGGCCCATGGAACCAAGGAGCCCAGTGTGACAGTGCAGGGCCTGGTGTAACCAAAGGGACATTGTGACACTGAGGGCCCCTTGGAACAAAGGACATCTTTGCAGATGACACCAAGGTGGATGTGAGTGTTGATCTGCTGGAGGGAAGGAGGGCTCTGCAGAGGGCCCTGGACAGGCTGGATCCAGGGCCCAAATCCAACAAGGTGAGGTTTAACAAGTCCAAGTGCCGGGTCCTGCACTTTGGCCACAACAAGCCCTGGAGCGCTACAGGCTGGGGACAGAGGGGCTGGACAGCAGCCAGGCAGAAAGGGACCTGCAGGGACTGATGGACAGCAGGCTGGACATGAGCCAGCAGTGTGCCCAGGTGGCCAAGAAGGCCAATGGCTCCTGGCCTGGATCAGGAATGGTGTGGCCAGCAGGAGCAGAGCTGCTGTGCCAGCACTGATCTGCCCCAGCTCTGCACACAGACATTGCTGCTGCAGCTCCAGAGAAGGCAACAAAAGGGCATCTCTGCAGAAAACTCTGCTGGGAGATCCTTTAGATCCTGAAAGCCACCAAGAGCACAGACCCTAATTGACACAGTCTGTGGCCACAGGGAAGGTGGAGAGAAAAAAGATGAGAAATGGCACAATCAATGACATTTCCTTGTGGACAACATTATAATGTAAAACAAAGAAAAAGAACCTCCAAATGGAAAAGAACAAGAAGTATCAAAGATGACTTTTAGTACAAGTGATTTGCAGAAATTGGCCAGCAGTTTAATGTTCCTGAAAGCATCCAGTCATCAGTGTCCACACTGCAGCCTTGAGCTCCTGGTTCCTCAGGCTGTAGATGAGGGGGTTCAGGGCTGGAGGCACCACCGAGTACAGAACTGACAGGGCCAGATCCAGGGATGGGGAGGACATGGAGGGAGACTTCAGGTGAGCAAACACTGCAGTGCTGAGGAACAGAGAGACCACGGCCAGGTGAGGGAGGCAGGTGGAAAAGGCTTTGTGCCGTCCCTGCTCAGAGGGGATCCTCAGTACGACCCTGAAGATCTGCACATAGGAGAAAACAATGAACACAAAACAACACAACGATGAACTGACAGTAACCACAAGAACCCAGTGTTCCCTGAGGTAGGATTTGGAGCAGGAGAGTTTGAGGATCTGTGGGATTTCACAGAAGAACTGGCCCAGGGCATTGCCATGGCACAGGGGCAGGGAAAATGTACTGGCTGTGAGCATGAGAGCATTGAGAAAGGCACTGGCCCAGGCAGCTGCTGCCATGTGGGCACAAGCTCTGCTGCCCAGGAGGGTCCCGTAGTGCAGGGGTTTGCAGATGGACACGTAGCGGTCGTAGCACATGATGGTCAGGAGGAAATACTCTGCTGACATGAAGATCAGAAGGAAAAAGAGCTGAGCAGCACATCCTGAGTAGGAGATGTCCCTGGTGTCCCAGAGGGAATTGTGCATGGCTTTGGGGACAGTGGTGCAGATGGAGCCCAGGTCGCTGAGGGCCAGGTGGAGCAGGAAGAAGAACATGGGCGTGTGCAGGTGGTGGCCGCAGGCTACGGCGCTGATGATGAGGCCGTTGCCCAGGAGGGCAGCCAGGGAGATGCCCAGGAAGAGGCAGAAGTGCAGGAGCTGCAGCTGCCGCGTGTCTGCCAGTGCCAGCAGGAGGAAGTGGCTGATGGAGCTGCTGTTGGACATTTGCTGTGGCTGCACTTGGGCACCTGTTCATGGAGAAAGGACAGTGACAAGTCAGGAGAGGCTGCTTGGAGACAAACTTGAGCCATTCCCTGTAGACTGTCCTGCTGGGACGCACCTACCCTTGTTCCTGCTCTGGGAAAACCACTGGCTGCAATCAGAGCACGATCACACTCCCAGCTCACCCTGGGATAAACCAGACCCTGCCTGGAGCAGAGGGATCGCTGAATGTCTCAGCCTCTCCGAAGATCTCTGGGCAAGGTCTCAGAACCCCCTTGTGCCAAGGACACTCACAGCTCCCTTGGCCAGCCCAGCAGCATTTCCTCAGCTGTGGCAGCTCTGCACTTCCTCGTGGGACATTCAGGGAGCTCCCAGAGGCTCTGGCACAGATCTGCACCCAGGAGGGCAGCTCAGAGCTGGGAAGGGCACAGCAAGGAGATCCCAGGCTGTGCCCATGAGGGGATCTCAGGGAGGGGCTCAGCTCATTCTCCTTTCCCATGGACTGCTTTGCCCATAGCCCCACAGGTCCCAGGGAAGCTTGGACACCCCATTCCCATGGACACCCCTGCCTAGCAGGAATGCCAAGGGCAGTGCCTGACTCAGCTGCTGCAAATTCCAGAGTCACCCTGAGAGCCCCAGGTAGCAGTGACAATATCAGGGGAGTGCAGAAACAAGAGAAGATGTTGTGGTGCTGTGCCTGAGAGGGCAGAGACAGCTGGGCACTCAGGACAGTGTTCCCGTGCCCAGCTGTGCCCGGCACCTCCCACACACCAACAGTGCCCTCCTGCCCCGGCAGTGCTCTGTTCAGCCCCCTCTGCTTCCCTGAGCATTTCCCTGGGCCTGGACATCCCCTCCTGAGAGGTGCCTTGTCCCTGCCAGCGCTCACAGAGCCCATCCCACCCTGTGTGCCCTCGGCCCGGCCCTACAGAAACCTGCCTGTGTGCAGGGCCCTGGCTGGGGCAGGCTCTGTGTGCAGCTGGGCAAGGGCAGCTCAGGAGAGCCCTGCAGAGGTGATGCTGCTGCTGTCCAGGGCTGAGGAGTGGCTGAAGGCCCTTTGGGAGGCTCCCAGCAGAGAGACTGACCACCCAAAGTCACAGTTCTGGAGTCTCTGTAAATGTTCAAGCATGACTTTGATGATCCTGTGTGTCCCTTTCAACTCAGAATGTTCTGTCATTCTGGGATTAAAATTCCTGTTCTGCTTCTCTCATCCCACTGTTGTCTATCATAAAAAGAGAAAAAACCCCTTGCAACAGTGTTAGAACAGTAAAGTAAAAACCAGACTGCGGCTTCCGGGGGTCACTTGCGGCTGTCCCCCGTCCCTCCCCGGCCCCCCGGGACCCCTCCGGCTCGCTGTCCCCTCAGGGGACCGGGGTTTGCCGCGGTCCCGCTGCACTGGGCTCACCAGGCAGCGGCTGGGTTTGCACGGTCCGAGCGGCGGTGCGCCTCGGTCGCCGCAAGGAGTCGAGATAAAGAGACGAAGAGAGGTCAGTTGTGTGCAGTCCAGAGAGATTGTATTGCCTGAACGGTTGCAGGGACAAAAGACCCTGGTGTTGCAGCATTTTTGAGAGAAAGAGGACATGAGTTATGAGATTTGAGCTACTCCAGTCTAGGCCTCAGATTTGGGCCTGGTGAGGCCTTCAAGCCTCTGACACAGTTAGAAATTCAGAGCTTGTGGCGCAGATAGAAATAGTCTTAAGGTGTGATGGGGACCACTGGGCTGTCTGGGTGAGAATTAGTACAGCTTTCATAGTGTAAGGTGTAGGCTGTTTTAAAGAAAAGGTAAACAATGTTAGCTTGCCAATCAGAGTGTCTTTGTTTTTGTAAACTATGTAGAAGCTTATATAAACTACCATCTTATCTTGAATAAACGGAGAACGTTTGATTAACCACATTGGTTCAGACCTGCGTTTGTCTTGTCCAGCTTTCCGTTTTTCTGAGATTCCCTGGCTTTTCCCTGGGCTTCTGCCCAGATACAGTTTTATACAGCAAAGAGATAAGGTCTAAACAATAGAGACAGTGTCCAGCATGGGCTCATCAGAACCACCCCAGACTTGTTCCCTCCCCATGTCGACACCCCCTGTTATAATCCCTTGCTGGCTGTAACCCTCTGCCTTTTGGGGCATACCCTATTCATGCTAAGGTGGGTCTCGTCGACCACCAATAAACTTGGAGTTGTGGTACCCCCTTAAGGACGACTCCCGCGTCTTTGTCCTCGTCGCAGAGGGTCCCTCTCAGGTCTGGTGCAGCAGGACTCACAGGTCACACCCCTCGCCCGCGGTGGCCATAGGGGGTGGCCTTCGTTGTCTAGTGTGCCTAACATCGGGCTAGCTGCTGACCACCGGAGGCACTGCGACAGATGACCTCAGTGGGAATCTGACCCCGTCCATCTTGACACTTTACTCCCAGGAATTGGATCTCTTGGGCAGGTCCTTTTGACTTTGCTCTTCTTGATGGCAAATCTGGCTTCCAGCAGAATCTGAATGATCCTCTTTCCTTTCTCAAATACTTCCATTGCGGTGTTCCCCCACACAATGATGCCATCGATGTACTGCAGGTGCTCCGAAGCGTCACCCTTTTCCAGTGCAGCCTGGACCAGTCCATGGCAGATGGTGGGGCTGTGCTTCCACCCTGGGGCAGTCGGTTCCAGGTGTACTGCACGCCCCTGCAGGTAAAAGCAAACTGAGGCCTGCCTTTTGCTGCCAGAGGAATGGAGAAAAACACATTGGCAATGTCAATAGTGGCGTACCACTTTGCTGCCTTGGACTCCAGTCATGCTGGAGTTCCAGCATGTCCAGCACAGCAGCGCTCAGCAGTGGAGTCACTTCATTCAAGTCCACAGTCAATGTCCATTGTCTGTCAGACAAGTGGGGCTCGCACAGGCCAAGTGTGGCTGTTGAAGGGTGAGTGGGCCTTACTGACCACCCCTTGGCTCTCCAGCTCACGGATCATTTTGTGGATGGGGATCACAGCACCTTGATTTGTCTGATACTGCCGGTCGTGCACTGTCGAAGTGGCAATTGGTACTTGTTGCTCTTCCACCTTAAGGAGTCCTACTGGAGATGGGTTTTCTGATATTCCAGGCAAGTTGTTCAATTGCTTAATGTCCTCTGCCTCTACAGCAGCTATGCCAAAAGCCCACCTGAGTCCCTTTGGGTCTCTGTAACAGCCGTTCTGGAGGAAGTCTATGCCCAGAATACACGGGGCCTCTGGGCCGGTCACAATGGATGTTTCTGCCGCTCCTTCCCAGTCAGGCTCACCTCGGCTCCCACCAGGGCCAATTGCTGTGATCCCCCCGTCACCCCAGCAATGGAAACAGGTTCTGCCCCTACATGTCCTGATGGCATTAGGGTACACTGCACACCAGTATCAGCTAAGGCTTCATAGTTCTGTGGCTCTGATGTGCCAGGCCATCGGATCCACACCATCCAGAAGATCCGGTTTCCCCGTTCCTCTCCCTGGCTAGAGGCAGAGCCCCTCTAACCCTGGTTATTATTCCTTTCCTGGGCATACATGGTAGAGGTACCTTCAAGGGGATCTGACAGATCATGCCCGGGAGCTTGGTCATGTGAGGCTGAGGCTACCTTCACTTTACTGGAATTCCCTTGGTTAGTGTTTCCCTCCTTGAGTGGATGTGACCACGCTGCCAGGACAGAAGTGGGTTTCCCATCCCACCTTCCTATGTCTTCCCCATGGTCACACAGAAAGAATCACAGGCCAGCCCGTGGGCTGTACCCTCTCTCTCTAGCTGGAGGATGTTGGGCTCTAACTTCGGGGCCTGTGACTCGCATGGGTGCTGCACTGATCTTCCTCAGTGTCCTGGTTCAGGGCAAATTTGGGAAAGAACGTCCAAAGGGGTTCCTCTAGGAAACAGATTCAATCAGCCCCTCCCCCCAACTGATTTGGGAAAAAATACCCCTTTGGTGGAAAATGGAAAAAACTCTTGATTAAGCAAGAAAACCTAAAGAATATTAAACAATAAAACTTCTTGCTGCTCCAAAAGAGAGATAAACTCAGAAAGTCCCCTCCCCGGGCTGCAGTTCCGCTCACTCAGTCTCTTATCGGTCCCTCCGGCACTGGAAATGCTGCGGCCCAGGCCGGGCCTGGTGGGCCACAGGTGTGAGCTGCCAGTGCTCTTCTGGGTGCTCAGTCCAGAGCAGGTTTGAGCAGGTCTGAAGAAAAGAAAAAGCCACAGTCCAGGGAACTTCTTTGCCTCAGCTAGCTAAAACTAACTAAAAGCAAAGGACAGCTCTGAGGGTAAGTGAGCCGAAGCAGGGTATTTTCCTGGTGGGTGGGGTTTAGTCTCCACAAGCTGGTGGCCAAGCTTGCGGAGACCACAGGGTACCCTCCTGATCCAAGGGGATCTTCACCATCACTCCCTTGGATCCTCACTCTTCCCCAAAAGTTTGGGGCATCCCCTGAGGGTAGTCTCCACTTATCAGGAGGTGCTTTTTTAGTCTCTCTCTTACCCAAAGCTGGGCTCTCCGATGTGGCAGCTAGGGACAGGCGAACGGAAGACCACGGGATGTGACGGAAAGACAGACCCTTCCCCCTCTCCCTGCCCCACACTATCCATTAACCCCAGAAGCATGTGACCACACCTGCTCTGGTAACTTTCCACTCCCGACTAACCCTAGAGACCCCACAACCCCCCTCTGACGTAGCAAAGACCCTCAAGACTATTTAAACCCATGAGATTAGATAATAAAGGCTTTTCGACCCTCTGCCACATTGGTATCTGCGTGCGTTGATTAGCCCGAGTAGCCTGGGCGAGACCAGGCTGCTGTGCTGTCCCCTGAACCAGGTCGCCAGTTGCCCTTTATAAAGGCAACACTCCCCCAAAGGCTGGGGTATCCCATGAGGGCTGAGAGAGTAGAAAAGAGAAGAATAGGGCAGAAATTTTCCATCAAACGATGGCACGTTTATAAGAATAGGGGAGAATCTAATATTATGCAAGAAGCCCCTGACACCCATGCACCTCGTTGAAATTTAGCTGCGTTGGGCTCCTCCCCTGTAAGTTCCCCTGAGGCTTCTGTGAAGCTCCCTGTACCCTCTGTCCCTCGGACTTCCCAAAACCCTACCCTATCCTCCCTTGGGGATGGTGTTGGCCACAGCACCCCAAGCACCCCCCTGGACACTGTTCAGACCTCTTGAGGGAACTGCAGTGCACTCGGCACTCCTTTCCAAGGTGGTGATGGCCACACCGCTTGGAACACCCTTTCCTGCCTGGACCCTTCTTCTCCAGCCCCAAGTTTCCTGCCAGCCCCACCCCTTCCGCAGAGGCCCCTGCACGAATCCCGTGTGGGGCCAGTGCCCTTTGTTGGAAGGTGGGGTTGGACCATCCCCCATTCCTTA
The DNA here is from genome assembly GCF_048771995.1 of Taeniopygia guttata. Classification (NCBI taxonomy): domain Eukaryota; kingdom Metazoa; phylum Chordata; class Aves; order Passeriformes; family Estrildidae; genus Taeniopygia; species Taeniopygia guttata. The sequence continues at coordinate 2,235,870 of NC_133041.1, forward strand.
TTCCAGCTCCTCCTCTGGGGGGAGGATCGCCTATGGGGCCTCTCGTCAGGGGACCCTCCTTCTTGGGAGATCACCCTCTTTTATAGAGAGACCTCCTTCGGAGGAAGGTGGAGCTGGAAACCCAGACCTGGAATCCTCCATTTTGTCTCCCCCTAGGATGGCGGCGCCCAGGTTCGTCCCCTTATCGACACCCCATAACACTTGTGGCAGTCGCCAAAGTAATCATATTTCTTCCTATGAACTGAATTAATTATTAATTCAATTTACATTTAATTTTTGGAAGAATCTCCCCAAGGCCCTTGACTTTTCGAAGCCTTTGTGGAAACTGTTCAAAATCATTAACCTACAAGCTTCCACAGTTGAGATAAATGAAAAAAGGAACCAAAAAGAACAATTTAGAACATGTTTTAAGAATAGAAAAAAGAGACATGAGGCAAGTGTTTGCCCATCAAAGTCAAAAATTTGTTTCACCTGTAAAAAGAAAGATCACATAAGAAAAAACTGTCCAAAGTAAAAAAAAAAAAAAATTACTATCATCAAAATGAAAATAAAAAGAAACAGTTTAATTAATATAAGAACAAAATTATTCAAGAGTGACTGCCCAAGTTGCCCATCCATTTCCTTAATTATGCCCTACCAAATGTTCTTTTTAATTTCAATATTGTTTTAAAGTTTTCACAGTATGCTTTGGGAAAAGAGTTCATTAATTTACATTTAGACCGTATTTACACTTCATGATCTTTGTTGATTTTTGTTTAACCATTTTCCCACATTCCCAACTAAATTTCTTGACTAAAAAATTGTTCATTATATTCTTGATACTTTAAAATAATCTGTTTGTTAAGTTATATATTATAGAGAGAGGAATCATTCTGTCCAGTTAATACCCACAGTAGCATAAAATAAAATGAGCAAGACCACATCTCCATTTGCTGATCACATCCTACAGGAGGAGTGACCTCCAAAATCACTTTCAAACCCCAGAAAGCCAGAACCTGCAGATTCCTCAGTGATTCATGCTTCAAGCCCAGTCTTACTTCAAGATAATTCCACTGCAATTCCTCCTCCGGACCCTGATTCCGTATATAATAACTTTGTACATTTTATATTAAGTTTCTTATGTGAAGAAGATCCTTACCCCATGCCTTATGGTCATGAGTAGTTCATTTTTTCCTGATAATTTTTGAATTCTTTTCTGTTGCTGTAATAATTTGTTATATGGTAAAATCTGTTATATGATAGATTGTGTATACGATATGTTATATAATAGATTCATTAATTTGTTTTGAACCCCAGAACTCTCCTCCCTTTTGTAAAAAGACACAGGGAGATATTGTGGTGTGTTTTGCTTTGAATCCATGTTTGCCCCCTGTTCTCCTGCCTAATCCACTCCCTTTCCCAGTTGCCAATTTTCCCAAGGTCTTCCCTAACCTCCTCCCTTCCAAGCTGTCAATCCTCCCTATCCCTACCCCTTTCTCCAGAGAGTTCAGTGTCTGTCTTGCTGCCCTCGATACCCCACTCCTTACTTTGTATTATTCCCCTCCCCTGTTTTCCCTGATAGGCTCATAAGCTATTTGCCCCACCTTATATTCCTCCCTTACCATATCCTCACTGGTTCACTTTCCTACACCCACCTCCTGAGTTGCTGTATAAAAACTTCTGTTCACCCCCGCCCCCCAGTCTTGCTGGGGAGCCCAGGAATAAATCCATCTTGTTCTACACCCAGACCCGTGTCATCGCTGTCTGTCCCTGCGCCAGACCTGCCGATAACTGGGAATTGCAGAGCTCGCAGGGGGACAGTCACGCCTGTGCCACAGCCGTCCAGCACGCCCCGCACACGCGCGCTGCAACACTCCTGGTTAGGTGGAGAAGTCCGAGCTGAGCCCAAAGGTGCAGATGGAACAGCCGTGCACAGGAAGGCTCGGTGGGAAGGATGATCCAGGACCCGTAGGCCTGGCAGCCTGAGCTCGCTCCAGGGGAAGGCCTCGGAGCAGATCCTCCTGAGTGCCATCCCATGGCACGTGCAGGGAACCCGGGCATCTGCTGGAGGCTGGGAAAGCTCTGCAGAGGGACGGGGGCAGCTGGGGCCCCTGACGGGGTGTTGAGGGCTTCTGTGCCGGAGTTTGGGGGTGTTGGTGTTGGTGGGGTGTTGGGGAAGGAGTTGTCTGGAAGGTGAGCGGTTTAGGTTGGAATTTGAGTCACTTTGAAGGCAGCGTCTATGCTTTGGCACAGCTTTGGAGGGCAGAAAGAATATTTGTGATTTTTGCTCTTCATGGTCCTGATTCTCCTGCAAAGAACAAGAGGGGAGAGCTGTACTTTACTGGACAATTAGATATCTCTAGCAGGGGGAGGATTAGCCTTTTTTCCTTCTATTCATTTGTTTGGCTACTTTTGTAAAACTGAGTGGACTTTCATTTCTTGAGAGCTTTTATTCCTTAAGATAATTAGGGTATTATCATCCCTTCATTGAAAACCATTTGCAAACCAAAGAATGGCCATTGGTGTTGCCCTTTTTTTGTGTATTGTTATGTTCTGTAAAGTGACCCTCAATGGATGAGGTTAAGGCAAATGAGATGCTGCTTTGAGATGGGAAGCAAAATTCCAAATCTTCTCCTCCTCAGGCTATCCCAATTAATTTGGGAAGTTTGCAATGTTTTGGAACTACTTGAGTTGAGCAATGGGAAGTAAAGCTTTCCTGAACTGAGGATTCTTACTTGCCAGATTCTTCTGTGCCTTTGCTGCTAAGGTGTTTTTGTGCTGAAGGCAATAACTTCAATGAGAAAATAATTTCAGCATGGAGTAAGAGCTTCTGACAGAGACCAAGTGTTGCCAGCAGTTGCTCCAGGTGCTCCTGCTAACAGACCCTGCAGGCAGGAGCACAGCCCCCCAGTGCACGTGGGTTTGGCTCCCTCTGGCACAGAAGCCCCCCAGGGGCACAGGTCTCTGGGGCAGAAGACAGGGCACCAGCGCTGCCAGGGCTCGGGGGTGGCAGGTCTGCTTGGGCAGGGACTCTGCCTCACCTGCTGGTGTCAGCGCTCCCCGGGCCCCAGGGCTCAGAGCAGCATTCGTGCCCTGACCCACACATTCCTTGTGCGTGCCACACCTGCGGGTTTAGGATGGCCACCAGCTGGGACATGTCTCAAGGAGGCAGTGCCAGCTTCTGTGGAAGGCCCTGTGCACTTCCCAGCTGCGGGGGCTCCTGCTGCCCTGAGCCCGCAGAGCAGGGCAGCGTTTGCTGATGGTTTGAGCCGTTCCTAAAGACTCTGTCAGCCTGTCTTGGACACTTGGGGTGAGGGATTCCTTCTAACCTGGCCATCTTGGGTGGGCTGGAGGCGGCCATAGCGCAGGGGGCAGTGTGTGCAGGGGCCCTTTGTGACATGCTGCAGCATGGTCACCATGGTATGGAACAGCGTGTCAAAGGACCCTTTGTGACACGTGATGACATAGGAGCTGGCGGTGACAAGGCCATTCCAGAGTGCTCCAAGCACTTGACAGGACAGGAAGGGACAGAGCAGTGCTGTGAGGAGCCCCCACACAGCGCACTCGTTCGTGTCTGACCTGGAGCTTTTCCGAGGTGTTATTACTGCAGCTGACCTCAAGGCCAGACCACAAATCCAGCCACTGACATGGAGCAGAGACCCCCAAGAGTGCCCAAGCTGGCCTGGGTGGAGGAAGAGGAAGAAGGCCCTGGAGCTGCCCCTGCACATGAGACTGAAGAAGGGGTGCCATTCAAGCAGCTGCAGGAGGGTGAGTGGCAGAGCTGGGCTGCTGGGCTGCAGAGTTAGTAGCTGCAGGCAGCTTGGCCCCGCCCCATCCCATCCCATCCCACCCCACCCCACCCCATCCCATCCCATCCCATCCCATCCCATCCCATCCCATCCCATCCCATCCCATCCCATCCCATCCCATCCCATCCCATCCCATCCCATCCCATCCCATCCCATCCCATCCCATCCCATCCCATCCCATCCCATCCCATCCCATCCCATCCCATCCCATCCCATCCCATCCCATCCCATCCCATCCCATCCCACCCCACCCCATCCCATCCCATCCCATCCCATCCCATCCCATCCCATCCCATCCCATCCCATCCCATCCCATCCCATCCCATCCCCTGGGGACATGCCCATGGACAGGATGGAATAGGGGCCGGGCAGACACCCCACAGCCGTGCTCCATGCCCTGGGGCGTCGCAGGGCTGTCCCTGCCTGGGCAGCGCAGGGCCGGGCTGTGTTCTCCGGCCTCTCCCGCAGCCCCTCAGCTCGGGCTGTGCTCGCTCTTTGCCAGGTGCAGCCGTGGAGCGCACACAAGAGCAGAAACGCACCCGTGGCCGCTTCCGCAGAACAGCGCAGGTACCTGCAGCCATCCCCACCTGGGCTGGGCCTGCTGGCACTGCTCAGCCAAGCACCACGCCTGGAGCATTCCATGGAATATCCCTGGCTTCCTGCCCTTCTCCTACAGCTGGTTTGCAAATTCATGAAGAGGATCCGGGAGGAAGAGACCACCATGGGCACAGGGCCCAGAGCATATTCGCACATCTTCAAAACCCAGACCTGTGCTGCCCTGGCTGATATGCTGGTAGAGGAGGGGTTTTCCAATCCAAAGCAAGTAAGCAGCCTGTGGCCAGGCTTTGAGCCTCCCAGGAATTACTTGGCCTCCCAAGCCACGTCTGCTGCTCCCTGGAAGCCTTTGAGACCATGGCAGTGTGGTGGCAAGGGAAGCACTTTTCTGGGGCAGCTGGGCACATTCCTCCCTCTGGCAGCTTTCCAAGTTTCCTCGTGCCTTCTCCAGGTGCCCGCCATGGTGAGGTACATCCACCAGTGGCTCGAGGCCAACCAGTTTGCTGAGCACAGGCTGAACAGGACCCTGCTGGATCTCACCGAAGAACGGCCCGCTGACGTAGTCGTGACGCTCCTGCGTGTGGCCCCATTGTGTGACAGGTATGGGGCCCACCTGCCCAGAGGGCTCAGGGCTCCCCAGCCCATGAGCCTGTACAGCCTGTCCCAGGTGTCTGACCAACAGAGAGTCCCAGGGCCCTCTGGCTGCTCCCTTTGCCAGCCCTGGCACATCAGCCCCCGAGCCTGCTGCTCCCTCGCTGGCCCTCAGGGGCCCGTCCCTACAGGGCTGGGCTGCCTGAGTGCTACTGGTGAGGGGCAGTGGGCAGAGGCAGGGCTGGCAGCCAGCTCAGGTCCCCACTGCTGCCCAGGCCACGGTGCTGTGTCTCAGACCCCCCTGAGACAGAGCTCTGACCCACAGAGCTGCTTTGACCATGTGGAAGAGCATCATGTGTTCGCCCAGGACTGCAGAGCCGGCCATGCTCGTACTCCTCGATGTGCTGGGCAGCTGGCCAGAGCACAGCACGTGCACCTCCGATGGGGACAAAACGGGTGTCTTTGTCCTGGCTGTGAGTTTCTGCAACTGGCCTTTGCTGGCCCCAAGGCCACCTCTCCAGCAGCTCTCCATCCTCCCTCCCTCACGGCGTCTCCCTGCCTCAGGCGCTGGGCTGAAACCTGGCCTCGGGGCAGCTTCAGGGCCACCAGGCCCGGTGCTCCCCTGTGGCTCTCCGGGCCTCTCCCTCCCGTTCTCGAGCCCTGCCACACGAACACCTCGGCACTGAGCGCTGTCTCGGGCTGCTCTGTCCTTTGCAGGCAACTGTGCTGATGTGGAAGATCCTCCAGCTGCCCTGTGTCCCACATATGGTGACTGTGTATCTGCCCCACCTATTGGTGCATCTGCTCTTCCAAGTGCTCTTCAGCACTCTGGATGTGCCAGAGGAGGTCAATACCTTCTGGAAGGGATGCCAGCAGCAATATGGCCTTGACACCAGCCCCAACAGGTGCTCCATGCCAGTCCTCCTGTCCTTGCCACATCCCTGGGCAGGAGCCAGTGCTCCCAGCGTGACCCGGGCTTTGCTCTGCACACAGGTTTGCAGTGCAGACCCTGAAGTCCCTGCTCTGCCAAATGCAGCACGAGGATGTGGTGGTGGCAATGGAACGCAAGTGTGGCTGGGACAAGCTGCTGTGTGCTGACACCTACCACCATGCTGTGGGTCTGCTGGCCAAGTGAGACCCCCTTCACACTGCTGCCTCTGACATTTGTGTTCTGTGCCTGGGGTGCCCCATACAGTGCCTGTGGTCATGGGCCAGAGGGCCTTGTCACCCAGGGACCGCCAAGCAGACTGGAAAAGGCTGGGAAAGGAGGGTTCCCACAAGGAGCCACCTCCCAAATAGCCCAGGGGCCCTTGCAGGATGCTGGGGAAAGACCAGACCTCTGTGAGTCAGTCCTGGGAGAGGTTTGTCCCCCTGGCCCACAGTCTTGGTTACTTTGTCTCCTGCCAGGGAGATGTCCTGTGTCTCCATCCCCTTGTGCTCCCGGATCGCTCGCTACCTGCTCCGGCTGCTCAGCACACAGGAGCCACGCTGGGAGCTGCCCTCCCTGGCGTTCTTTGTGGAGGTGAGCCTGAAGGCCAGCGCTGCCTCGCTCAGCTGCCTCCCGGCTCTCTACCCTCTCGTAGCCACAGCTGCCTGGGACGGAGCCAGCGCCCTGTGCTGCTGCCTGGGCTCAGCCCTGTGCGGTTCTGGGCTCCTGCTGGCTGGTCCCCTGTCACTGCCCTGTGCCTTTCAGGTCCTCAAGTGCCTGGACATGAGTGAACGCGGTGCTGACAGAGTCCTGCAAATCTTGTCAAGGCACCTGCGGAGCGGGTGCAGAGAGAAGTGTCACCTGGTGCTCAGAGCCCTTCTTGATCTCATCAACAATCCCTTGATGGTGAGAAGGGGGCAAGGGCTGAGGCTGCGCTCGGGAATGCAGTCACTTGGGCTTGGCTGGGCTTTGGGCACTGGGCCAGCTGCTCCCAGCTCTCCTGCCTCCTGCTTCAGCTGCCCAAGTGATTCAGAACAGCCCTTTGGGCTCTAGGCCCTGCGGCAGCAGGATGGCGTTTCACAAACTTGTGTTCCGCACAGAGCAAAAAAATGTGGAGCCTGACTGAAAGTCTTGTGGAGCTCCTCTGGGACGCAGATGGAGAGATAGTTAGCATGACAGCCATGCTCCTCAACTTTATCATCTTGGAAAAGGACATGCTGATACCCAGCTCTATCGCACTGCAGCTGGTTGAGGCTCTCCTGCCACTCCTTGACCACGTAAGGCTCACTGCCCCCAGCCATGGCCACTGGCTGCTGCCTGGACACTTTGTGCCCTGTGGATTTGCAGGCCTGCGCCAAGCTGAGCTGCATACAGCCAATGCTGAGGTCTTTTTTTCTTCCCTTCATACAGGACAATAGCCAGGTGCAGCTGCTCTCCATAGTGCTCCTTGGAACATTGGTGACTCTTCCACCAGAAAAGGAGAAAGGGGCTCTGAAGACACACGTGCACCAGAGCCTGCTGCCACTCTTCTTCCACTGCCATGATGAGAATCAGCGAGTGGCACAGGTGAGGACTCGTGGGCTGCTGCTGTTCCCCTGGGAGGGGCTGGGCTGCCTCCTGCCCTGGCGCCTCGTGGGCTGCAGCCTCCTCCAGGCCCTGGCACAGGGACACAGGTCCTGCGCCCTGGGCTGTGGGGCCATCTCCACGTCTCTGCTGCTCTCCAGGCTTCTCAGGAAACGCTTCTGTGTGCGGCCGAGTTCCTGAAGAGGACGGAACTTGAAAAGCTGGTGAAGAGCAAGAAGCTGTGGAAGTTCACAGAGTGGCTGGTAAGGAGGGCCGGGAAGCCGCAGCCCCAGGCTGGAGAAGCCCCCTGAGCGCGGTGCTCGGTGTGCAGGCTGGCAGCTGTGCCCCTGCCCGCTGCTGCAGCCCGAGGCCGTGCCGGCTCCTGCGGCCCGAGCCGGGTGCCGATGGAGCCCCGGCCCGGCGGGGCTGCGGGGCGGCACCGCGGCTCCCCGGGCAGCAGCCGGCCCTCTGCCCCCTCCAGAGCCCGGCGCCGGCGGCTGCTGGCCGCGCCTCAGGGCTGTGCGGGCAGGGGAGGCCGGGGCTGGCGCGGAGAGCGCCCGGCCCAGGGGCTGAGCCCGCGCCAACCCTTCCCTGCTGCCGCTCTCTGCAGCTGGCAGAGGACAGGAGCAGAGTGGCCGAGCACCTGCGCCGGGCCCTGCCCTACCTGCAGAACCTACAGCAGCCCCTGCGAGAGGCGGCCGTCAGGTTCATGGGTGAGCCAGGAGCCCGAGCTCCCTCCCCGCCCCGCCGCAGCTCGGCCCCAGCCCCGGGCCGGTGCCGCGGAGCCCCGCCTGCCCTGGGCGCTGCTGCCGCCCTCTCCAGCCGTGCCCTGGGGCGGCAGCGAGCGGCGAGGGCCCGGCCCGAGCCCTGCCGGGCCAGGAGGCCGTGTGGGCACAGGGCTGGCAGCGCCGCTGGCAGGGAGCTGTGCCGCTGGGCCTGACAGGCTCTGTGTTCCCAGGGACGGCCGGGCAGTACCTGAGGGGGAGGACCAAAGAGCTCCAGCTCATCTCTGAGGGTGAGTGAGGGCAGCGGGCTGCCAGCGGGGGCTGGCGGGGAGCTGGGAGCCCTGCCCCGGCTGCGGAGGGCTCTGCTCCCTGTGCGGACCAGGGCCGGCGTGGGCAGAGCACACAGAGGTTTCAGGGCACCTGGGGGATTCGTGGCCATCAGCTTCGGGCTGATCCAGCTGGTCCCTGCTCCCTTCTGTCCATGGCCAGAGCCGGCTGGGATGGCCCTGGCACAGAGTCCCCTCAGGTCCCCTCAGATGTGGGAACTGACCATGGCTCTGTTCCTCTCTCTTTCAGCCCTTGAAGGCATGGCAAATGACATCAGTGTCGCCGTCGGAAGCCTGGCAATTCAAACATTGTACGTCCTCCAGGGAACAGAGAGAGCTCCATATTCCATCTTTGGCAACCTGCATGATCGGCTCTGCAGGGCATGGAGGAGACGGCCTCGTCTGTCGGGGCTCGGCTGGCTGCGCTGCTGGAGCTCTGCAGAGAGCTGATCCCAGAGCCTCTGTCTGCTGGGGCCACTTGAGCCACCAGGAATGTTTAATTTCTTCAAGATTGTTCTTTCCTTTTTTTTGTTTTCATTTAACATATAAATATAGGATGTGTTGTAATAGACAGACTCCCAGGATCTTTCTTTTGCTGCCCAGGCTCTGCAGGGCCATGGGGAAGAGGGAGAAAAAGGTTCCTGGGCTCAGCAAGCTGCCCAGGTATGCAGGTTTGCAGGGAAATGGCCAGAAGCCCCTTGGCCTTTGGGGGTTCTGCTGAAGCCTTTGTGCTGCTGACAGAGCAGATGGGCAGGGGCTGGAGCTGTGGGGATCTCTGTGAGACCGGTGCCTGGAGATGGCCACAAGCCCTGTCCCAGGCAGGAAGCGCCATCTGTGTCCTCCTGCCCGTGTGTTGCTGGCTGGATTGCTGAGGGCTCCCAGGTGCCTCTTGATGGGGCTCCTCTGGAGCTCCTGTGGGGCTGCGGCGCTGCTGCCGGGCAGGTTGGCCGGGCTGGGGGAGACCCTGAGGGGACGGGGCCACAAAAGGATGAGGGGCTGTGGAAGTCCTGACAGGACAAGGCAGTGGGAAGGCACTGGGGGGACGTGTGAGGGAGTGGGTAACGCTGGCTCAGGGAGGAAAGTGGGTTGGAGCCAAAGAGACCACTCACCCCGATGTTCGTGTGGCAAACAGAGCACGTTTATTCTCAAGCCCTTCCTTCTAAAGGGCCTTTGAAAAACCCAGTCTGGATGATTTCACTGGTTTCACAGCTTCAGGGGCTGCAGTGGGAGCCCGGCTGAGCTCTGCCCTGGGGCTATCCTGCAGGGACAGCTGCAAACAGGGAGCATTCCCTGCCACAAAGAGCCAAGCCAGGGCTGCAGGGCTGCTGCTCCAGCCCCGACTGCACTGCTGAGTGCTGTGCTCTGGGGCTGGGGCTCCCCGCACAGGGGACTGCACTGGTGTGCCAGAGGAGACAGAGAAGCTGCAGCTTCAGCCTAACTGAGGTGGGTGCGTGGGCTGGGAAGAGTGGGGAGGCTCAAGGGGATTCACAGAGCTCATCCTGCTGCAAGGATGAGGAAAAGGGAGTGGGAACTCAGCAGTGAGGAGAGCTGGGGGCTGGAGAGCAGCTCTGAATGACACTGAAATCCCACCGGAGCTCTGAGACATTGCTGCTCCTCAGCCAGTGACAGGATGAGTCCCTAAGCCTGGGGCTCGGCCTTCCTCATGGTGAGGGGCACCAAGGAAGGCAACAGTGTGATGGAGACTGGAATGGGCTGGGAGCTCACTGGGGGAAAATAGGGAGCAGTTGGGAAGTAAAAGGCAGGTGGGGGAGAGAACTGGTCAGAGAAGGGCTGGGCTACAGCTTGAGCAAGCTGCAAAATGTCATTTGAGGTCATCCTAGATCGATTTAATTTTAGAAGTTATTGAACAAGTTTATTTTTTGGGTGGTGCCATGTTTTCCCTTGGAGGTGTACACTCTGCAAACTTGAACTGTGTTGCTGAAATGCTCAAGCAAGTCTGTGCTGCAGGGCACCCCATTTCTCCTTTTGCTGATTCCAGCCTGGTGCTGAGCTCCAGCAGGGCCCCGGCAGGGCCCAGAGCAGCCTCAGCACCCGCAGAGCCCGGCTGCAAGGAGAGAAACCAGAAACCACCCGTCAGCTGAAGGCTGCTGTCCCCTTGTCCCAGCTACCCACAGAGCCCAGGCCATGCTGGCTGTGCCCAGAGCTGTGCCCAGAGCTGCCCATCACTGCTGCCTTTGGGAGCAGAGCAGGAGGGCAGGACATTCCCAGCCTGCAGCCAGCCACGGCACATCCAGCCCTCAGCAGCTGCCCAGAGCAAGAGACTCCTTGTGCTTGTTGCCATCTCCCAAAAGCTCTGATCCCACCATCCCCAGCAGACCAGGACTCGCCTCACGCCATCCACCGCTGGGAGAAAAGCTGGTCCCAAATGATGCCCTCAGCCTTCTCCAAGGGCACGGCCCATCCACGCCGCAGCTGCTCCCAAGCACTTCCTGATCCAGACTGGACCTTACATAGAACGCTTCCTCTAGAAAAACAAACAACAAACTGTTGAAAAGAGATTAGAGACAAGGGGAAACAAGAATAAAACCTCTATCTCTTTTAAGGGTCTGAGGAAGGCCCAACCCCTACATGCTAGGGAAAATCCTACCCAAAGGGGATGAAATGTAAACTTTAAGGTATTTAGAGATTTTGAGGAGCTAAGAGAAATAAGCCTTACTAGAGTTAATTAAAATAAGAATAATAAATGAGTAGGCCTTGATGAAGTTAGGAGCTAGTAGTTAACTAATAATTGATTGCTTGTCAGCACAATGTTTAGTGAGCTGGGTTTTTAATGGAGAATATAGAAACTGACAAATAGCTTTTAGGAACATAAGACAATTGTGGGCCTTCTCTGTTCTGAAACCAGTTGAAGACAAGGAATGGGAGTTCTACCAAGAGTTCATTTGTCATACTTGCATTGAAAAGGTAGAAAGGTCAGAACGAGGAAGACTTCATTTACTTCCTCATTTTGGGACCCCTCCCCATGAAAGGGATCACCGGCTTATTTCAATGGACAAACTACACATGCTTAATAGCTTTTGGAGTGATTAGCATACGAAGCGGGGAATGGGATGTACCAAAATGATGAATATGTATTTCTATTTTGTGTATTCAATACTTGTATGGATAAAAAGACTCTGTAATCACCTGGAAGGTGCGGTGTGTATTTGGGAGCTATCCCGCATGCTGCCCGGCGTCGAATAAACATACACTTTCTAACTTTAAACTGTTAGAGAGTTTTTGTCCGTCATAGTTGGATATCGATACTAGATCAATATCCATATTTTTTTAATAAATCATTTTGGCGAGCCAGCCAGGAGGACTGCTCTCTCTGGCCGTGGGGCCGGTGGGGTCCAGGACCCCTCTGGGCGCCCACCCAGAAATTTCTGGGAAGAGGGATCCTGCGATCTCGCTGACTACCCGGGGAAAGACCAAAACCTGCTGGAGTACGGACAAGAGGTATGTTTATATTTGGGGGAAGGTACCTTATTATATAGGCAGTTAAAAAGACACGAGAGACGTCTCGTATCCGAGGTTGGTAGTCTGTGCCTCGTAGAGGAGGCAGCAGCACCAGAAGTTTTTTAGTCTGTGTCTCGTAGAGGAGGCAGCAGCACCAGAAGTTTTTTATTCTGTGTCTCGTAGAGGAGGCAGCAGCACCAGAGGTTTAGCAGTCTGTGCCTCGTAGAGGAGACAGCGGCTGTGGTGTTGTGGATTTGGATTGGAGCAGGGGTGGCTCTGATCTCAGTTTGTAATTTGAAAGGTGCACCTTAGTAATCCATAATTTGGGTGGTTAGTCTGAACTTTGGGACACGAAGCGTCCTGCTGTGACAATTTGAGTTGTGGCCCCGAGTGCTGTATGTGTGTATTGTAACCGGATCCGTGTTTGTTTAGTGAGTTTGTGATTTTGTGTGTTTAGGCTGTGGAAAACTATTTGAGCATTGTATTTGTTGTGGTTTGTAAGAGTTAGTGTTGTGAGCATTATAATTTGTGTGATTTGGCGTGTGTTATTAATTTTTGTAAGTGTTTTTAGGAGCTTTGTGAACTTGAAGTTGTAAGAAGTTTGTGAAATTGTTATTTGCTTTGCAAAGAAATACTGACCTTTGGGAGTGCAGACTGATTTAAAGTATTTGCATGGTGCTTAGATTGTGTGTATTTGTGTGAATTTGGGCAGCGTGCGCTTTTGGCTGTGAAAATTTTATTTGATATGTTGTTGGATGAAAAGCTTTGTAAGTTGAATTTTTGTTTTATAGCTAGAGGGTGAAGTGAAAAGCCTAAAATACTTTTAAGACAGTCCTAGTGATTACGAAGTCATTTGTCTCCCAGATAACTAGAGGAGAATTCAGGCTCTGTGACCTCAGGATACATTTTTCAACTGCCTGGAAAACCCCAGGTTTAGTGAGTGAGTGTTTGCTGGTCGTTTATTCCTCCCTCCCCTTCACTCCTTGTTGAAAGATTTGTGTTGTGTTTTGACTGAAGTTTGTGTGATTTTAGCAAGACCTTGTTAGAACATTTGTTGAATGTGTTTGGGGTTGTGAAAAACCCCAGGGTGTTTTTTTGTGAGCCTAAACTATTAGAATTTAGGTCCTCCTGGAAAAAGAGAAACCCGGTTTTGCAGCTGCGAATACGCAGCTGAACTTTGCATTTTGTAACATTTTCAATCAAAGGGTTAGAGAAATTTGGTCAGAAATCTGAAAATTTTTAGAACAGGCTATAGTAGCGGTTCACACAGCTCTCAGTGCAGTGTGGAGTCACGAAATTTCGGTCGAAACTGGACTGATAGTTTGTAAGATTTCCATTTGTCCTTTGTTTACAGTGTGACAGGAGATACGCTTGGCTTTTAGCTGCAAACTTGCTACAGTGTATGAAAGTTTGCTTACAGTTTTTAAACGAATTTTTACAGTAATATACCCAGAGCAAAACATAACAGAGGATTTGATTTAATGAGTGAAGTTTTTTTTTTGTTGTTGTTTCTTTGTTTTTTTTTCTTTTTCCCTTTTTCTTTTGTATAACAAGTTTTTCCTTAACAGCTGCTGCTCTGAACCTTGTTTTGAAGGAGAAAAGGTGAAAATTAACTAACAAATTGTTTTATCCCTTTTGTTTGCTAGCATAGCTATATGACCAGGACCGGGAGAAACAGGAACCGAAAGCCTGGTTCAGGAATATTCCCCTGCACAAATAAAGATTGTTATTGTAATCCGTGGATTGTATTTCGGTGTGTGGTCTGTCAGGATTTGTGGGTCTGAAAAGGGTACAGGTGGCTAATACCTAAGACTGGAATTTGTGCTTTTTGTCGTTCAAAAGAACAAGAGGCTACCCAGAAAGTTATACAAGTTTTGTTGGTGACTGGTCAAGAGGTTCCTGGTAGCAGTAAAATATTTGAATTGGTGGAAAACGGAGTTTCAGGAACTTTGAAGAAACCAGTGGAAATACTTCGAGTTGAGTGTGGCCAGCATATTTTTGTACCAGAAGAATACCAGGTAAAGCTTAAGAACTGGGATAAGATCAAAAGACGTTTTGAAAAAAAAAAAACCCTGAACATGGGGGCAAATGAGAGCAAAGAGATTCCCAGAGGAACCCCTTTAAGGTGTATCTTAACACACTGGAAAGCGCTGGTGGGCTATGGTGGTAGTGAAACTAAAAGGGAACTTGTTAAATTTTCTACACAGTGGTGGCCACTCTATAGACTTGATGGGGGGTTGAAATGGCCAGCAAATGGTACTTTAGACTATGAGACTTTATTACAGTTAATGCTTTTCCTTAGGCGTGAACAAAAGTGGCAAGAAGTAACTTATGCTGATATGTTTTTCAGTCTTCGAAATCACCCTGAGTGGCAAAGGGACTGTGGGATTAGGCCACCGTCTGATCCACTGGTACTGGCTCTAGAAAAGGATAATAAGGCTAACGAGGAAAAGCTCAAACGGTGTTGCAGCACATGTTCAATAAATCAAAGATGCTCACACCCAAGTAAAGTGTATACAACAGAGATCTTAGAACAAGGGACAGCAGAGGCACTTTTACCACCACCTAGAAACCAGGAAGGAAGGGGAGTAGAAGAGAGGGTGGGGGAACGAGTGAAATCAGAACCCTCACCAACTTCAGCCTCCCCTAACCTATCCTCTGGTTCGTCTACTCTGAAAAAACCAGTAATTAAAGCAAGAGTTTCCCCACCAACTCCTAGATCAGGGGAACCCTCGAGGTTTTATCCACCATTGCCCAGTAGTGATAGTGAATGGGATGAATCTGAACCAAGTCCCAAGCCTTCCCCACAAGGTCCAATAGCGTCAAGGACCAGAAGGCAAACCAGAATGAACCCACCCCCACAAACAACTAGAAAGCAAACTAAAGGAGTCATACAAGCACCCTTAAGGCAAGCTATAGCCTCTGATGGGGAGCCAAGGATAATTAAGGTCCCCTTTTCCCAATGGATTTAGAGGCTTGGGAAAAGACTGCTAAGGGTTTTTGAAATGACCCGATAGGAGTTGCCAAAAGGTTAAAGTTTATGGTTAAGCCGCATTTACCTGATTGGGCAGACATGCAGTTACTACTTAATGCTTTAACAGAAACAGAGAAGCAGTTAGTTTTAAAGGTATCCAAGGACTTAGCTGAAGACGTTTGCGTATCAACACAAGAGGATATTAAAGATGTATTTCCTCTTCAGGACCCGATGTGGGATCCCAATGAACCTGATGAATTAGCACAGCTTAAGAGATATCAAGACTTTATAGTGAAAAGACTAGAACGAGCAATTCCTAAGACCATAAACTGGTCAGCTTTGTATGCTGTTAAACAAGGTCCCTCTCAAACACCCTCTGATTTTTTAGATCTCCTACGGGACGCGATGCGGCGATGCACCACTCTGGACCCTGGATCATAGGAAGGAATACAACAAGTAATAAATTTGTCTTTAGGACAATCCACAGGTGATATCAGGCGGAAACTTCAGAAGATCCAGGGCCCAAATAGCGGAGACTTGGAGACTCTATTAGATGAAGTGTGGAGAGTCTTTAGTAACTGGGAGGAAGGATATAAACAAGGGATGAAGAAATTAGTAGCAGTAGCAAGGGAAGAAGGAAAGGAAAAATGTGAGCAAGACCCGCCAAGACAAGGACCACCCCGACTGGGAAAAGATCAATGTGCATTTTGCAGGAAATTTGAACACTGGAAGAACCAGTGTGCAGAACGAAGAAGAGGTGACGAACAGAGAAAATTGATCGCGGGGGAGAAAGAGTGGTTGCTCATGCGAAGGAGGACTGAGGAGGACCGGAGGGCCCTACCCTTGGGCACCCTCTGGTTATAGTTAAACTAGCGAATAAAGAAAAGGAAGTGGAATTTTTAGTAGAGACAGGGGCAACATTTTCAGTGTTGAATAAGGCCCTAATACCTTTAACAAATGATTATGTTATGGTAAAAGGGGCTACTGGCCAATCTGAAAGAGCATATTTTTGCAAACTGTTAAAATATAAATTGGGAAAGCAATGGGGAATTCACTGGTTTTTATATATGCCTAATGCTCCATCTGCACTTTTGGGCAGGGATCTGCTAGAGCAGCTGGATGCAAAAATAATATTTAAAAATGGAGACATTAGCTTGGAGGTAAAGGACCAATAATACGTGGAGTTATTGAGCCTAGTGTTAATAACCAAAGAACTTGAAGCTGTAAGTGAAGAAGAGAAAAACTTCAGTGTCCTAGGTTGACTGTATGATGCCTTTATCCCCAATCGTCTGCTCTGTTTATGTTGAATAATAAGTTCTACACCTTTAAGACTTGTTCCAGGAGTGAAAGGGAGGGGGGAAGAAGCGCGGAGTTTGTTTTCAAGAACTGCACTCCCTCCTCCACATTCCTTCTCCTGGACTGTGTCGTCTGCGGATGGACAGACAGCGAGAGAGAGAGCTCCTTTTTTTCTTTTTTCCTAGTTAGTTTTTAGCTAGCTGAGGCAAAGAAGTTCCCTGGACTGTAGTTTTTTCCCTTTCTCTGGACCTGCTCTGGACTGAACACCCAGAAGAGCAGCAGCAGCAGCACCTGTGGCCCAGCGGGCCGGGCCTGGACCGCAGCAATTCCAGCGCCGGAGGGACTGATCAGAGACTGAGTGAGCCCAGCGGCAACCCAGGGGATTTTTTTTCCTGAGTTTGTCTCTCTCTTGGAGTGGCAAGAAGTTTTATTGTTTAATATTGTTTAAAATTGCTTGTTTAATAAACAGGTTTTTTCCACTTTCCTCCAAAGAAGTATCCTTCCCGGACTGGTTGGTGGGGGGCGGGGAGGGGCTGATTGAGTCTCCTTTCCTAAAGGAAACCCTTTTAGGGTTCTTTCCCCAAAATTTGACCTGAACCAGGACAAATACATTTATTGGCGCCCAACTACTGGGGCTCGAAAAAAAAGTGGAAAAAGCCTTTATTCCTTTACTGATTGGATGTTGGTTGTGCTTATTTTGTAGTGGGTTAAAGCAGTCAGTAGCCATGTTGCTTACATTCATAATGTCTCTTGGTGTAGAGTCCTTCATGTGGTTCTGGTCTTTAGGCTTTTTTGAGGTTTTAGTACTTTTCTGGTCACTAGGATTCTTGTCCCTTACACGTAGTTTTTACAGTAGAAGAGCACAGTTTAAAATAGCTATTGGGCTGGACTTGGTGATAGTGATTTATAAGGTGCTTGTAAAGATACTGGAGTCTGTTCAAGATATGTATAGCTTATGGTTTTTTCGTCCTACCCTGCATCCTAGTTCCAGTAGTATGTTCTGGGGGTTTATTAGTAATTGCACCCAGTTTGTTAGAGGAGGAGCAGGGCATGAGGTTTTCCAGCCTCTCCTTTCCTTCTTCTCTTTTGAATTTGTTATGTCACTTTTTGAGAATGTTCCGTTTCCCCTGAATGTTAAAGAGACCATCTTTCTGGTATCTGTTCTGGTAAACTTCCTTTATACAGCCTGCAGCTTCTCTAGAGTGAAGGCTGAGATGTCCAGAGGAGCTGATGAAGCCCCTCACCCAGGTGTGGAAAATCCTGAGTGGTGTGGAGAATGGGAAAATATGGGCCAGATCCTGAAGGAATTTTCTGACCCTGTGGAGTGGGATTTTCCACGTGAACAAATTCAAAACCCAGCTGAAGTGGGGAAATATCTGAAAGAGAAGTGCCATGATGACTCTAATGAGAAAAGGATCATTGCAATAAGCTGGGCCTTGGCTTATGCTTATTGCACCCTGCTAGATACTGTAGGCCGGCAGGCAGAGGCAGGGGGGCAGGGAGATAAACCAGCAGCTATCCCAGTCACTCAGGCTGCAGACAACACCCCAGTTACTCAGGCTGTAGCTGAACCAGACAGTAACCCTAAGCCACTGGCAGTAGCTGCGGGGAAGAAGAAAAGCAAAACCGACCGGCCAGGGACTGACAACAATGATCCAGGAGAAGGACCCTCAAAGCTAATTACTGACACAAAAGCCGGAGTTAGGGCAACTGAGGCAGGATCAGAAGCCACCCCTGAGTCCTATTCCCTGAAGGACCTTCGTGGCCTAAGAAAGGATTACACTCGACGATCTGATGAGTCTATAATTAGTTGGTTGGTCCGTCTTTGGGATGCTGCAGGCGAGGCTACAATTCTGGATGGTAGTGAAGCGAGACATTTGGGATCCCTGTCACATGATCCTGTCATTGACCAAGGAATGATGAGGGGGGATAACCCTCGCAGCCTCTGGGCACGGGTTCTGGAAAGTGTAGCACAAAGATACCTGTGTGCAGATGATCTTTATATGCAGCAGACCCAGTGGAAGACTATAGAACAAGGGATCCAACGCTTGAGGAAATGGCAGTGGCAGAGATTGTCTTCTCGGATGATGTAGATACTGTAAATCCAGACTTGGTACCGTGTACATCCGTGATGTGGCAAAAACTTGTAAGACTTCGGCCACATGAATATGCTTCTGCTGCAGCAATAATGAAGCGAGATGAGGGTGAGGAGACTGTGCTCGATATGGCAAAGAAGCTCCGAGCATATGCAGATGCTGTACATGGCCCAACCCATGCCAGAATTGCAGCAGTGGAAGCATGTCTGGAGACACTAAAAGATGAGATAGAGGAAAATCATAAGAAACTCAGGGAGGAGATGAAAGAGGGTTTTCTCCAAGTCTCAGCAATACAAATCAGAGGTCCTGGTACCCAACGCAGACGGTCCCCAGATGAGGAAAGAAGGCACATCTCACGAGCTGAGCTGTGGTTCTTCCTGCGCGATTGTGGAGAAAACATGAGGAAATGGGACGGAAAACCTACTGGTGCTCTGGTACAACGGGTGCATGAATTGAAGGGAGGCAAGACTCCGAAAGGAGTTTTCACCAAAGGGAAGCAGCTCCAGTGACTCATAATCAAACTGCCGGACATGATGATGATGACGATATTTTCGATCCCCTTGAAGGAACCTCCAAGACATATGCCCCAGGAAAGAAGGATAACCAGGCTTAGAGGGGCCCTGCCTCTAGCCAGGTAGAGGCTAGGGAAAACCGTATTTTTTGGACTGTGTGGATTCGTTGGCCTGGCACATCAGAAGCACAAGTATATAAAGCTTTGGTTGACACTGGTGCACAGTGCACATTAATCCCATCAAAATATGTGGGGGCAGACATGTTTCTATTGCTGGTGTGACAGGGGGATCACAGGACTTTACTTCAGTGGAAGCTGAGATCAGCCTGACTGGAAATGAGTGGAAGAAACAGTCCATTGTGACTGGCCCAGAGGCCCCATGTATTTTAGGCATAGACTTTCTCCGAAGTGGGTATTTCAAAGACCCAAAGGGACTCAGGTGGGCATTTGGGATAGCAGCTGTAGAGACAGAGGGCATCAAGCAATTGAACAGCTTACCTGGACTATCAGAAAACCCATCTGCAGTAGGACTCTTGAAGGTAGAAGATCAACGAGTACCAATTGCCACCTCAATGGTGCACCGCCGGCAGTACTGAACGAATCGAGATGCCGTGATCCCCATCCACAAAATGATCCGTGAGCTGGAGAGCCAAGGGGTGGTCAGCAAAACCCACTCACCTTTCAACAGCCCCTTTTGGCCTGTGCGTAAATCTGAAGGAGAATGGAGATTGACTGTGGACTACCGTGCATTGAATGAAGTGACTCCGCCACTGAGCGCTGCTGTGCCAGACATGCTGGAACTCCAGTACGAGCTGGAGTCCAAGGCAGCGAAGTGGTACACCACTATTGACATTGCCAATGTGTTTTTCTCCATTCCTCTGGCAGCAGAATGCAGGCCTCAGTTTGCTTTTACCTGGAGGGGCATGCAGTACACCTGGAACCGAACTGCCCCAGGGTGGAAGCACAGTCCTACCATCTGCCATGGACTGATCCAGACTGCACTAGAAAAGGGTGAGGCTCCAGAACATCTACAGTATATTGATGATATCATTGTGTGGGGGAAGACAGCAGCAGAGGTGTTTGAGAAAGGAGAGAAAATCATCCAAATTCTCCTGAAAGCTGGTTTTGCCATCAAGAAGAGCAAAGTCAAGGGACCTGCTCGAGAGATCCAGTTCCTGGGAGTGAAGTGGCAAGATGGACGGCGTCAGATTCCTACAGATATCATCAACAAGATCACAGCGATGTCTCCACAAACCAGCAAGAAGGAAACACAAGCTTTCCTAGGTGCCATAGGTTTTTGGAGACTGCACATTCCCGAGTATAGCCAGATCGTGAGCTGCCTTAGCGCTCTCTCTTGTCCCCCCTTTTCGTCCCAGCTAGCTCTGTGAGGCGGGGGGGAGCGCTGGCAACTTCCGTGTTTTCCGGCGAACCCTCGCGAGTAACTGCCAGTGCTGCGTGGGTCTGGGAGCGAGGCGAGTCCCGAGGCGAATAAAAGGAGAGAGACTTTTTCCCCCGCGGGCGATATCTCGGTTTATTACGGCTTGGTTGGGAAGGCAAAAATCGAGGAGGCTGCTGCACGCTAAGTTAGAGTTTGTCCGTGCCGCCTGGCCGATTCGGGGGTGGGGCGGCGCGCTCCGAGGCTGGCCGCGATCCAAGAGAGGCGGCGTGCAGAGCCGCGGCGCTGCTGCCGGCACGTGCGGGAGCCGTGGCGACCGCGGCGGCGGTTCGGCTGCGGCAGTCAGGGGCCGGGCGAGAGAGAGAGCCGCGGCGGCACGCAGGGATCCGGCGGGAGAAGAGGCGGCGGGCCGGGCAGCAGCAGCGAACAGGGGCCAGGCGGGAGAAAAAGCACCGGGGCGTCCCCAACACGTTCTATAAGTACGGGAGAGGGGAAACCCGGGGCGGTCAATGAGATAATGCCACGGGGGGACTGGGGATATTGGGGTGCAGGGGTCCAATGGGAGATGGACAGATGGAAGGGTGCCCGGTCGTCTCTCGACCCCGCCGCGTGGCTGACAGATGGTCTGAGAGACGTAAACAGAATGACTGGGCACTTTCTCGGGAAGGCAGACCGCGGGGGGAAATGGGACAACCCAGGAGGTCACTTACAGAGTGCGGGGGGATACATGGAATGACCTTATACATAACACAATTCCACAGTGAGCCCTCTCTACCTGGTCACCCGCAAGAAGAACACTTTCCACTGGGGCCCTGAACAGCAGCAGGCCTTCACCCAGATCAAGAAAGAGATCACTCATGCAGTAGCCCTTGGCCCAGTCAGGACAGGACCAGATGTAAAGAATGTGCTCTACTCTGCAGCCGGGAGCCATGGTTTGTCCTGGAGCCTTTGGCAGAAGGTGCCTGATGAGACTCGAGGCCGACCACTGGGATTTTGGAGTCGGAGCTATAGAGGGTCTGAAGCCAACTATACTCCAACAGAGAAGGAAATTTTAGCAGCCTATGAAGGAGTCCAGGCGTCTTTGTCCTCGTCGCAGAGGGTCCCTCTCGTGTCTGGTGCAGCAGGACTCACAGGTCACACCCCTCGCCCGCGGTGGCCATAGGGGGTGGCCTTCGTTGTCCAGTGTGCCTAACATCGGGCTAGCTGCTGACCACCGGAGGCACCGCGACAGATGACCTCAGTGGGAATCTGACCCCGTCCATCTTGACACTTTACTCCCAGGAATTGGATCTCTTGGGCAGGTCCCTTTGACTTTGCTCTTCTTGATGGCAAAGCTGGCTTCCAGCAGAATCTGAATGATCCTCTTTCCTTTCTCAAATACTTCCATTGCCGTGTTCCCCCACACAATGATGCCATCGATGTACTGCAGGTGCTCCAAAGCGTCACCCTTTTCCAGTGCAGCCTGGACCAGTCCATGGCAGATGGTGGGGCTGTGCTTCCACCCTGGGGCAGTCGGTTCCAGGTGTACTGCACGCCCCTCCAGGTAAAAGCAAACTAAAGCCTGCCTTTTGCTGCCAGAGGAATGGAGAAAAACACATTGGCAATGTCAATAGTGGCGTACCACTTTGCTGCCTTGGACTCCAGCTCATGCTGGAGTTCCAGCATGTCCAGCACAGCAGCGCTCAGCAGTGGAGTCACTTCATTCAAGTCCACAGTCAATGTCCACTGTCTGTCAGACAAGTGGGGCTCGCACAGGCCAAGTGTGGCTGTTGAAGGGTGAGTGGGCCTTACTGACCACCCCTTGGCTCTCCAGGATCATTCTGTGGATGGGGATCACAGCACCTTGATTTGTCTGACACTGCCGGTAGTGCACTGTTGTCCTAGGGTGACTGTTACGGTGTTTGTATCTCCAATCGTGTGTTCTGTTTACGTTTGATATTATGTTCTGTGCTTTCAGAACTGACTCTGAAAGTGAAGGTTTGTTTTGCCGTGTTATCATCTGGTTCACCTCCCCCCATGGTCTGCTGTCTAAAAAGGCTAGGGCTGGCTGGCTTTTGCTTTTGCTTGCTTGCTTGCTTGGCTTGCTTGCTTTGCCTGCTTTCTTGCTTCGCTTCCTAGTTAGGTTAAGCAGTCCAATTCTTTCCATGGACTGTTGCTTTTTCCTTTCCTCTTTCTGAATATCATCCAACCTGCTCTGGACTGGGATCTGGGAAACACCAAGGAACACCAGGAGCCTGCATTTTGTGATCTGCAGCAGCCATCCCCAGTGCTGGAGAGCCATCCCCAGCGTCCAGACCCGGGCGACCACTCCCAGGAAAGACTTTCTGGATTTGTTCATCTCTTCAGAGGGGTGAAAGAGTTTTGTTGTCATCTAGTGTTGTTAATTGTTTTGGTGCTGGGGAGTGCTTTGCTTGTTGAATAAACAGGTTCTTTTCCACTTCTCTCTCAGAGGAAATTTTTCCCTGAACCAGGTGGGTGGAGAGGGGCCGTGGGGGTTTATTTCCTGGGTTTTCCCCAAATTTGCCCTAAACTAGGACAAATATTTTGGCGCCCAACTCGGGGCTCGAGAGAGTGGAAAAAACCCTGTTGTAATCATATTTTTGTTC
Organism: Taeniopygia guttata; assembly: GCF_048771995.1. NCBI lineage: Eukaryota > Metazoa > Chordata > Aves > Passeriformes > Estrildidae > Taeniopygia > Taeniopygia guttata. The sequence goes on from NC_133041.1 coordinate 2,258,684, forward strand.
CAATTATTTTGTGTGGGTATGGAGCAGTTACTGGTTATGTTGTTTGAATTAATATTGTCTCTTGGGGTGAAGGCCTGCATGTGTCTCTGGTCCCTAGGGGTTTTTCAGATCTTAATCCCCCTGTGGTCCCTAGGTTTATTTTTTTATCCAGGAATAGCTCCGGTATTGTCCCTAATAAGTAGGTTTTGCAGTAGAAGGGCACTGACCAGAATATCCATCGTGCTGTGCTTGGGTGTAATAGCTTCCAGAGGGTTTATAAAGGTGCTGAGGTCTGTTCCTGGAATGTATGGTTCATGGTTATGGTTGTACAGCCAGTTTGTTAGAGGGGAAGTAGGGGATGAGGCTTTTCAGCCTTTGCTTTCCTTCTTCTCCTCTGAATTTGTTACCTCCCTATTAGAGAATGTTCAGTTTCCCCTGACTGTTAAGGAGACCATCTTCCTGGTGTTTAATCTAGTAAGCTTTCTCTATACAGTCTGCAGTCTCTCTAGAATGAGGGCTGAGATTTCTAGAGGGGCTGATGAGACCTCTGACCCAGGAGTAGACCCAGGTGTGAGAAATCCTGAGTGGTGTGGGAAATGGGAGGATATGGGCCAAATCTTAAAGGAATTTTCTGACCCTATAGCCTGGGACTTTCCTAGTGAACAAATTCAGAATCCGGCTGAGGTGGCGAAGTACCTGAAAGAGAAGTGCCATGATAACTCTAAGGAGAAAAAGATCATTGCAGTGAGCTGGGCCCTGGCATATGCTTATCGCACCCTGCTAGATACTGTAGGGCAGCAGACAGAGGAAGGGGGGCAGGGAGATAAATCAGCAGCTATCCCAGTCACTCAGGCTGCAGCCAACACCCCCGGCTCAAAGCCAGCAGCTAAACCAGACAGTGAGCCTAGGCTAGCAGCTAAACCAGACAGTGAGCCTAAGCTAGCAGCTAAACCAGACTCAGCAGCCAAGCCTCAACCAATGGCTGTTGCTACTAGCACAAGAAGTGGGAAGCGCACAGAAAAGACCAATCGACCAGTGGATGATGACGATGATGATGATAATGCAGGAGAGGGACCCTCAATACCTGCTGACATAAAATCAGAAGTCAAAGCAACTGGTACAAGATCAGAGGCCAATACTGAGTCCTTTTCCCTAAAGGACCTTCGTGGCCTAAGGAAGGATTATACCCGACGACCTGATGAGTCTGTAATTAGTTAGTTAGTCCGTCTTTGAGATGCTGCAAGCAAGGCTACAATTCTGGATAGTACTAAGGCAAGACATTTAAAATCCCTGTCACATAATCCTGTCATTGATCAAAAAATAATGAGGGGAGCTAACCCTCACAGCCTCTGGGCACGGGTTCTGGAAAGTGTAGCACAAAGATACCTGTGTGCAGATGATCTTTATATGCAGCAAACCCAGTGGAAGACTATAGAACAAGGGATCCAACGTCTGAGAGAAATGGCAGTGGCAGAGATTATCTTCTCAGATGAAATAACAACTAGGAATCCAGACTTGGTACCATGTACATCTGTGATGTGGCGAAAACTTGTACGGCTTGGGCCACATGACTACGCTTCTGCCTTAGCAATAATGAAGCAAGATGAGAGGGATGAGACCGTGCTCAAAATAGCAAGGAAACTCCGAGCATATGCAGATGCTGTACATGGCCCAACCCATGCCAGAATTGCATCAATAAAAACACGTCTACAAAAATTAAAAGATAAGATAGAAAAGAATCATAAAAAACTCAAGAAAGAGATAAAAGAAGACCTTCTCCAAATCTCAGCAGTACAAATCAGAAGTTCTAGTATCCAACGTAGACGTTCCTCAGATAGTGAGAAAAAGTACACCCCACGAACTAAGCTGTAGTTCTTCCTGCGCAATTGCAGAAAAAACATGAAGAAATGGGACGGAAAACCTACTGGTGCTCTAGCACAACGAGTGCATGAATTAAAAGAAAGTAAAACTCAGAGAGGAAGTGCCACCAAAAGGAGAGCAGCTCCAGTTGCCCGTAGCCAAACTGCCAGGCATGATGATGATGATGACATGTCTGATCCCCTTGAAGGAACATCTAAGACATACGCCCAAGGCAAGAAGGATAACCAGGCTTAGAGGGGCCCTGCCTCTAGCCAGGTAGAGGCGAGGGAAAACCGTGTTTTCTGGACTGTGTGGATTCGCTGGCCTGGCACATCGGAACCACAAAGATATAAGGCTTCAGTTAATACTAGTGCACAATGCACGTTAATTCCATCGAGACACGTAGGGGCAGAATCTGTCTCTATTGCCAGTGTAACAGGTAGATCACAGGACTTTACCATAGTAGAAGCTGATGTAAGTCTGACAGGAAATGAATAAAAGAAACACCCTATTGTAACTAGCCCAGAAGCCCCATGTATTTTGGGCATAGATTACGTTCGAAGGGGGTATTTTAAAGACCCAAAGGGACTCAGGTGGGCATTTGGGATAGCAGCTGTAGCGACAGAAGGCATCCAGCAACTGAACACCTTGCCTGGGCTGTCTGAAAATCCAACTACAGTAAGACTTTTGAAGGGAGAAGAACAAAAAGTACCAGTTGCCACTTCAACAGTGCATCGTCGACAATACAAAACAACTCGAGATGCTGTAGTTCCCATCCATAAGATGATCCGAGAGCTGGAGAGCCAAGGAGTAGTCAGCAAAACCCACTCACCCTTCAACAGCCCCATTTGTCCTGTGCATAAATCTGAAAAAAAATAGAGATTGTAGACTACCGTGCATTAAATGAAGTGACTCCACCACTGAGTGCTGCTGTGCCAGACATGCTGGAACTCCAGTACGAGCTAGAGTCCAAAGCAGCAAAGTGGTACGCCACTATTGATATTGCCAATGCATTTTTCTCCATTCCTCTAGCAGCAGAATGCAGGCCTCAGTTTGCCTTTACATGGAGGGGAGTGCAGTATACCTAAAACCGACTACCCCAGGGGTGGAAGCACAGCCCCACCATCTGCCATGGACTGATCCAGACTGCACTAGAAAAGGGTGAGGCTCCAGAACATCTACAATATATTGATGATATCATTGTGTGGGGGAACACAGCAGCAGAAATGTTTGAGAAAGGTGAGAAAATCATCCGAATCCTCCTGGAAGCTGGTTTCGCCATCAAGAAGAGTAAAGTGAAGGGACCTGCTCAAGAGATCCAGTTCTTGGGAGTGAACTGGCAAGATGGACGGCGTCAGAGTCCTACAGATGTCATCAACAAGATCACAGATATGTCCCCACCAACCAACAAGAAAGAGACACAAGCTTTCTTAGGCGCCATCGGTTTCTGGAGAATGCACATTCCTGAGTACAGTCAGATTGTGAGTCCCCTCTACCTGGTCACCCGCAAGAAGAATGATTTCTGCTGGGGCCCTGAGCAGCAGCAAGCTTTCGCCCAGATAAAGCAGGAAATTGCTCATGCAGTAGCCCTTGGCCCAGTCAGGACAGGACCAGATGTGAAGAACGTGCTCTACTCTGCAGCCAGGCACCATGGTCTGTCCTGGAGCCTTTGGCAGAATGTGCTTGATGAGACTCGGGGCCGACCACTGGGATTTTGGAGTCAGAGCTACAGAGGGTCTGAAGCCAACTACACCCCAACAGAGAAGGAAATCTTGACCAGCTACGAGGGAGTCCAGGCCACCTCAGAGGTGATTGGCACAGAAGCACAACTCCTCCTGGCATCCCAACTACCAGTACTGGGCTGGATGTTCAAAGCAAAGGTTCCCTCCACCCACCATGCAACCAGAGCTACATGGAACAAGTGGATTGCTCTCGTCACACAACGCACCCATATTGGTAAACTGAATTGCCCTGGGATTTTGGAAGTAATTACAAATTGGCCCAAAGGTGAAAGTTTTGGTGTCATAGATGAAGAAGAAGAACCAGTGACATAGGCTGAAGAAGCTCCACCATATAACCAACTGCCAGCAGAGGAAACATGGTAGGCTCTATTCACTGGCGGTTCTTGTCACATCGTAGGGATGAATCAGAAGTGGGAAGCAGCTGTATGGAGTCCCACACGATGGGTTGCAGAGGCCACTGAAGGAGAAGGTGGATCAAGCCAGCTTGCTGAACTCAAAGCTGTTCAACTGGCCCTAGACATTGCAGAAAGGGAGAAGTGGCCAACACTCTACCTCTACACTGATTCATGGATGGTAGCCAGTGCTCTGTGGGGGTGGCTAGAGAGGTGAAAAGAGGCTAACTGGCAGCGTAGATGAAAACCAATTTGGGCTGCTGAAGAGTGGAAAGATATGAGTACCCGGGTAGAGAAGTTAACTGTGAAGGTTTGCCACGTAGATGCCCATGTCCCCGGAAGTAGAGCTAATGAAGAGCAGCTAAACAATCAGCAGGTAGATCAGGCTGCAAAGATAGGGGTATCAAAGATAGACCTTGATTCGGAACACAAGTGGGGGTTGTTCCTAGCACCATGGGCCCATGATGCCTCAGGCCATCAGGGTAGAGATGCCACCTATAAGGGGGCATGAGACTGAGGGGTGGATCTAACCATGGACAGTGTTTCTCAGGTGATCCATGACTGAGACCTGTGCTACCATCAAACCGGCCAAGCGGGTGAAGCCCCTCTGGTATGGTGGGCGGTGGTCCAAGTACAAGTGTGGGGAGGCCTGGCAGATTGACTACATCACACTGCCCCAGACATGCCAAGGCAAGCGCTACGTGCTCACCATGGTAGAAGCCACCACAGGATGGTTGGAAAGCTACCCTGTGTCTCATGCTACAGCCCGTAACACCATCCTGGGCCTTGAAAAGCAGGTCCTTTGGGGGCATGGTACCCCTGAGAGGATTGAGTCAGACAATGGGACTCATTTCAAGAACAGCCTTATCAACACCTGGGCAAGGGAACATGGCATTGAGTGGGTGTACCACATCCCCTACCATGCACCAGCTGCAGGCAAAGTGGAGAGGTACAATGGACTGTTAAAAACCACCTTAAAAGCATTGGGTGGGGGATCTTTCACAAATTGGGAGCAACATTTAGCAAAGGCCACCTGGTTAGTTAACAGCCGAGGTTCCACCAATCGAGCAGGTCCTGCCTACCCTGAATATAGTAAATGGAGATAAAGTCCCAGTGGCACATATCAGAGCTTTGTTAGGCAAAACAGTGTGGACCAATTCTGCCTCAAGTGCAGACAAACCCATTTGTGGGATTGTCTTTGCTCAGGGACCAGGTTGTACATGGTGGATAATGCAGAGAGATGGAGCAAAACGATGTGTACCTCATGGAGATCTGATTGTGGGGTGAGACTCATGTGCAAATTTTACTGTTTGCTGGATGTTACTGCCAGTGTCTGTACATGAAAAGACACAGACATGAGACAGAAGGAAATGTGTAAGTGTCAAAGATTTGAGCAAGTGAAATAGAAGGAAATGTGTAAGTGCCAAAGGTTTGACTGAGATGGAAGGAAATGTGTATGAGTAAGTGAACGATGGAAGTTTTTACTTGATGACGTTTTTACATGATGTTGACGATATGGAGATAAGGGGTGGAATGACCCAGGGTGATGTTATGGTGTTTGTATCTCCAATCGTGTGTTCTGGTTACGTTTGATATTATGTTCTGTGCTTTCAGAACTGACTCTTAAAGTGAAGGTTTATTTTGCCGTGTTATCATCTGGCTCACCTCCCCCCATGGTCTGCTGTCTAGAAAAGGCTAGTGCTGGCTGGCTGGCTTTGCTTGCTTGCTTGCTTGTCTTGCTTGCTTTGCTTGCTTGCTTGCTTTGCTTGCTTCTGCTTTTGCCTTTGCTTCCTAGTTAGGTTAGCTAAGCAGTCCAATTCTTTCCCTGGGCTGTTGCTTTTTCCTTTCCCTTTCCTGAATACCATCCAGCCTGCTCTGGACTGGGATCTGAGAAACACCAAGGAACACCAGGAGCCTGCATTTTGTGATCTGCAGCAGCCATCCCCAGTGCTGGAGAGCAATCCCCAGCGTCCAGACCCGGGCAACCACTCCCAGGAAAGACTTTCTGGATTTGTTCATCACTTCAGATTGGTGAAAGAGTTTTGTTGTCATCTGGTGTTGTTAATTGTTTTGGGGCTGGGGAGTGCTTTGTTTGTTGAATAAACAGGTTCTTTTCCACTTCTCTCTCAGAGGAAATTTTTTCTGAACCAGGTGGGTGGGGAGGGGCTGTGGGGGTTTGTTTCCTGGGGGCTCCTTTCAGAGGGTTTTCCCCAGATTTGCCCTAAACTAGGACACCAACTTTCTCCTAATGTCAGGCCAGGCTCTGGCCACCAATTGAGTCTTTAACAACATCTGTCCTTCTGGAGTGTCGGGATTTACTCCAGAGTACAGCTGAAAAGATCTCCAGAGCCGTCCTAACCATTCCGTGGGGTTCTCATCTTTCTTTTGACTCTCACAAGAAGCTTTATTTACATTCTGCCCCTTAGGGACTGATTCTCTGATCCCTTGGATAAGAATTGTTCTTAAGTCTGACATATGTGTCCTATGCAGGGGATCCTGCTTATCCCAACTGGGACACAGCAAAGGCCACTTAGTATCTGCTTGGGGTCCTGCCTGATGATCTCTATCCCAAATCCTCATACCGGCCGTCCTGATCATCCCTCGCTCCTCAGATGTGAATAGGATCCCCAGTACTGACTGCATTTCGTCCCACGTATACACACTGGGCCCCAGGAACTGATCTCCCGCTCTGCAACTCCAAGGGGGTCTTCCAATAGGTGTCCCATCTCTTTCTGGAACTCCCTCACATCTCCTGAGTTGAGAGGTACCTCCACATAACCTATTGCCGAAATTTGGGCTGGTTGTTCCTGCTGACCAGCATTGGGGTTAGGGATCATTCCAAAAACTACTTCCCTTCATGGATATAGAGCTTGCCCTTCCCTTTCTCTTTCCCCCATAGTTTGGCTATGAGTAACACGGCGATTTTCCTCCAGAATCAGCTCCAGGATTTCTACCTCTTGTTTACCCAAATCTCCCCCTTGATCTAAATCAGGGTAGATTATGGGTGGTGCTGATGGGGGTGGAGGAGGAGGTGGTATGTATGGTAAAGGGGTTGCAGTTGGAATTTCCTCAGGCTTTTTACTTTTCTTTTTCCCTCCTTGGGTGCTTAAGGCAAAAAAATTTTGTTCTTGTTTCTCCCACTACCCAGAGTGGCAACTTGCTCTCTTCCATATCAAAAGGTTCTTTAGAGTTTACATAAATGTTTAATGCCTGGCAAATCCAGTCCTTGAAGCTTCCAAACACTGGCCAAAATAAATTATCACCATGGATTTTTTTCCCTCCCCATACTTCCATACAGTAATGTATCATTTTTGCCCTATTCTTCCCTTTTCTTGAAGGATATTCATCCCAAGATTTTATCATTAGACCTAACAGACTGTCAGGTGGTATCTGGGGAAGCTTCAGCAGGGTCCTCCTCCCCATGGAAGCAGAGGGCTTGCTTTTCCTCTGTCCCATCTTCCAGGACACCTTCACGCACACACACACTCGCGGCCCCCTGTTCGCAGCCCAGCCCCTCTCGGGGTCTGGAAACCGCGCTACTTAGAGGTCCGCACTTGCCTCGTCCTAAAAGGATGTCTCATGTGTTATGTCCTGGGATCCCAACCCCAGCCGAGCGGATCCCCACTTTTATACTCACGCTGTCCTGCGTCTTCGCCCGGGCTTCGTGCACAAAGTTTCCCTGCATCCCTTTTGCTTAATGCCAAATTTAGGTTAGTCAGTAAGGGTCCGGGAAGGAAAAGCCTGCACCAGGGCCGCTGAAAGGCAGCGGGGCGCCTCCCTGATTAGGAATTCCCACCCGGTCACCCTTATCTGAGTCACGGCACCAAACTTGTTATGGACAAATTCAACTGGGGAGGCCAATTATCGATAAATAAATTAACAAGAATTTATTAGGCAAGCGCTAGCAAGCAAAAGACAGTGTTGGGCGGCTGGGGAGTCTCTGCTGTACCACAGCACTCCCTCCCCCTTTGCCCTTTTTGTTTTTATGGTCCCTTTCTTTTTTTTTTTTCCCCAGTTGACATATTTTCTCTCAATGCACTCTGCACCGGTGCAATTGGTTGCTAGGGGGTCTTTTTTCTGCCCTTGCTGGTCATAGGGAGGAAGGCTCCTCATCTTCCTTGCAGATTGTCCTTGGCCTAAAAGTTAACTTGTATATAATTAATTACACAGTCTTCTATGCTGGTTGCATCTGCACAATTCTTAAGCAGAATACTTGCTGTTCCCTCGGCCCCCACCCCCTTCTCCTCCCACATCTTCAAATTCCCTACTCAGTTTGAATTCTTATCTCCTTCAATGCTCATTTTGATGAACAAAGACCTTTATATTTATTACAATGGTTGTGCCTTCCCAGGGTTTCTGCTGCCCTCTTCCAGCACCAGTGGCTTCTTTTCCAGCGCCGAGTCCGTACACAAGCCCCAGGTGCTGGCGAGAGATCAGCGGTCACACCGTGTGCCACTGGGGCAGCCCCCGCATGCCCAGGGGTGCTGGGGCCAGGCTCTGCGAGCAGCAGCATCCCCCTGATGAACTCTGTCTGTGTTCCACAGGAACCCTGTCCTACAGCCCACCAGAGTGGATCCACCACCAACACTACCACGGCAAGGCAGCGACGATCTGGTCCCTGGGCCTCCTGCTGCACCACCTGGTCATGGGGAAGCACCCGTTCAGGAGGGGCCAGGAGATATCTGGGGGCAGATCTTGTTCCGACGGCTCTCTCAAAGTGGATCCTCATCTCTGGCCACAGGGGCAATACCAGTGCTGGGAGACAGCAGCAGCTCGTGAGCATCCCGCTCTGGCAGCTGCTGAGGAGGTGGCACATGTCCTGCTCTCCTGCTCTCCTCCAAAACAGGGAATCCATGGGGAAGTTTAGGCCAAGCTCTGGGCACACCCAGCATGGCCTGGACATGGGAACAGGGGGCAACTTCTCCAACTGACAGGTGATTTCTGGTTTCTCTCCCCAGAGTGCCAGGATGTCATTAAGAGGTGTTTGTCCATGCAGCCCTTGGACAGGCCATCCTTAGAAGAGCTTTTCCATGATCCTTGGGTGCAAGGTGTTCCTCTGCCCTAGAAGATGGGAGAGATCCATGTGCACAATTGGATCTAGGGGCCTGGCAGGTAAGAGCTCCACACATCGCTTGGCAAGCAGTGGCAAAGCCAACCAGACAGGTTTTGTCCTGCCTGTAGCTCTGAGTAGGAGACAGCAGAAGGGAACACGCAGCTCTCGGACTGGAGCTGAGCTGGAGACCTGGTGTGGCAAGCACCGGGGGCCACCATCCCCCTGGTTTTGCTTGCCACGGTTCATGGATGTCTGGGGCCCTGGGCAGAACCCTGACAGCCTGGTCTGGCCCCAGGGAAGGAGAAGGAGCCCCTGGAGAAGCTGCACCAGGTGGGGCTGCTGCTGCTGGGGGCAGCGAGGATGACGTCAAGGATGACAACCTCTTGCTCCACCTGGTCTCTGGCAGGCTGAAGATGATGGACTTTGATTCTGACACCTTCTCCAAAGCCAGGCTCCACAGGGAATTTACAGATGAGTCCACACACAGGGGGATGATCTCAGATTTGGGCATTGCACAGCCTGGCCGGGAACCAAAGATTCCCCTTTGCTGGGGCAGATGCAGCTGATCCTTCAGTCGGCTGCCAGGCTGCTTTTGGCAGGGCTGGGGGCAAGGGCTGGGGTGGGTATGAAATGGGAGTGGGCTCCTGGCCCTGCCAACAGCCCCCAACACCCACCGTGCCCTGGGCTGGGGCTGGGGCAGCCAGCCTGACACAAACAAACCTCCATGGTGGGAGCAGAGGTGGGATTCCAGAACCTGTGCAGGGGCTGCTTTGCTTTGCAGCCAAGGAAGGGCTTGGGCTGCTCCTCTGCCCTTGTTTGCTTTGGGATCACTGTTATTTTGGGGGGCAGTGTAGGAGGGAAGACAGAAAGTTTGGGCTTCTCTCCCCTTTGGGTGGGATTTTCCCTAGCATGTAGGGGTTGGGCCTTCCTCAAAGCCTTGAAAGAGATAAAGAGTTTTTTTCTTGTTTCCCCTTGTCTCTAATCTCTTTTCAACAGTTTGTTGTTTGTTTTTCTAGAGGAAGCATTCTATGTAAGGTCCAGTCTGGATCAGGAAGTGCTTGGGAGCAGCTGCAGCGTGGATGGGCCGTGCCCTTGGAGAAGGCTGAGGACAATGTTTGGGACCAGCTTTTCTTCCAGCAGTGGATGGTGTGAGGTGAGTCCTGTCTGCTGGGGATGGTGGGGTCAGAGCTTTGGGGAGATGGCAGCGAGCACAGGAGCGTCCTGCTCTGGGCAGCTGCTGAGGGCTGGATGTGCCGTGGCTGGCTGCAGGCTGGGAATGTCCTGCCCTCCTGCTCTGCTCCCAAAGGCAGCAGTGATGGGCAGCTCTGGGCACAGCTCTGGGCACAGCCAGCATGGCCTGGGCTCTGTGGGCAGCTGGGACAAGGGGACAGCAGCCTTCAGCTGACGGGTGGTTTCTGGTTTCTCTCCTTGCAGCCGGGCTCTGCGGGTGCTGAGGCTGCTCTGGGCCCTGCCAGGGCTCTGCTGGAGCTCAGCACTGGGCCGCAATCAGCAAAAGGAGAAATGGGGTGCCCTGCAGCACAGACTTGCTTGAGCATTTCAGCAACACAGTTCAAGTCTGCAGAGTGTACACCTCCAAGGGAAAACATGGCACCACCCAAGAAATAAACTTGTTCAATAACTTCTGAAATGAAATCAATCTGGGATGACCCCAAATGACATTTTGCAGCTTGCTCAAGCTGTAGCCCAGCCCTTCTCTGACCAGTTCTCTCCCCCACCTGCCTTTTACTTCCCAACTGCTCCCTATTTTCCGTCAGTGAGCTCCCAGCCCATTCCAGTCTCCATCACACTGTTGCCTTCCTTGGTGCCCCTCACCATGAGGAAGGCCGAGCCCCAGGCTTAGGGACTCATCCTGTCACTGGCTGAGGAGCAGCAATGTCTCAGAGGTCCGGTGGGATTTTAGTGTCATTCAGAGCTGCTCTCCAGGCCCCAGCTCTCCTCACTGCTGAGTTCCCGCTCCCTTTTCTTCATCCTTGCAGCAGGATGAGCTCTGTGAATCCCCTTGAGCCTCCCCACTCTTCCCAGCCCAGGCACCCACCTCAGTTAGGCTGAAGCTGCAGCTTCTCTGTCTCCTCTGGCACACCAGTGCAGTCCCCTGTGCGGGGAGCCCCAGCCCCAGAGCACAGCACTCAGCAGTGCAGTCCGGGCTGGAGCAGCTGCCCTGCAGCCCTGGCTTGGCTCTTTGTGGCAGGGAATGCTCCCTGTGTGCAGCTGTCCCAGCAGGATGGCCCCAGGGCAGAGCCCAGCCGGGCTCCCACTGCAGCCCCTGAAGCTGTGAAACCAGTGAAATCATCCAGACTGGGTTTTTCAAAGGCCCTTAGAAGGAAGGGCTTGAGAATAAACGTGCTCTGTTTGCCACACGAACATCGGGGTGAGTGGTCTCTTTGGCTCCAACCCACTTTCCTCCCTGAGCCAGCGTTACCCACTCCCTCACACGTCCCCCCAGTGCCTTCCCACTGCCTTGTCCTGTCAGGGCTTCTGCAGCCCCTCATCCTTTTGTGGCCCCGTCCCCTCAGGGTCTCCCCCAGCCCGGCCAACCTGCCCGGCAGCAGCGCCGCAGCCCCACAGGAGCTCCAGAGGAGCCTCATCAAGAGGCACCTGGGAGCCCTCAGCAATCCAGCCAGCAACACACGGGCAGGAGGACACGGATGGCGCTTCCTGCCTGGGACAGGGCTTGTGGCCATCTCCAGGCACCGGTCTCACAGAGATCCCCACAGCTCCAGCCCCTGCCCATCTGCTCTGTCAGCAGCACAAAGGCTTCAGCAGAACCACCAAAGGCCAAGGGGCTTCTGGCCATTTTCTCTAAAACCCTGCATGCCTGGGCAGCTTGCTGAGCCTAGGAACCCTTTTCTCCCTCTTCCCCTAAGCCCTGCAGAGCCTGGGCAGCAAAAGAAAGATCCTGGGAGTCTGTCTATTACAACACATCCTATATTTATATGCTAAAGGAAAACAAAAAAGGAAAGAACAATCTTGAAGAAATTAAATATTCCTACTGGCTCAGGTGGCCCCAGCAGACAGAATCTCTGTGATCAGCTCTCTGCAGAGCTCCAGCAGCGCAGCCAGCCGAGCCCCGACAGACGAGGCCGTCTCCTCCATGCCCTGCAGAGCCGATCATGCAGGTTGCCAAAGATGGAATTTGGAGCTCTCTCTGTTCCCTGGAGGATGTACAATGTTTGAATTGCCAGGCTTCCGACGGCGACACTGATGTCATTGGCCATGCCTTCAAGGGCTGAAAGAGAGAGGAACAGAGCCATGGTCAGTTCCCGCATCTGAGAGGACCCGAGGAGACTCTGTGCCAGGGCCATCCCAGCTGGCTCTGGCCATGGACAGAAGGGAGCAGGGGCCAGCTGGATCAGCCCGAAGCTGCTGGCCACGAATCCCCCAGGTGCCCTGAAACCTCTGTGTGCTCTGCCCACGCCGGCCCTGGTCCGCACAGGGAGCAGAGCCCTCCGCAGCCGGGGCAGGGCTCCCAGCTCCCCCGCCAGCCCCCGCTGGCAGCCCGCTGCCCTCACTCACCCTCAGAGATGAGCTGGAGCTCTTTGGTCCTCCCCCTCAGGTACTGCCCGGCCGTCCCTGGGAACACAGAGCCTGTCAGGCCCAGCGGCACAGCTCCCTGCCAGCGGCGCTGCCAGCCCTGTGCCCACACGGCCTCCTGGCCCGGCAGGGCTCGGGCCGGGCCCTCGCCGCTCGCTGCCGCCCCAGGGCACGGCTGGAGAGGGCGGCAGCAGCGCCCAGGGCAGGCGGGGCTCCGCGGCACCGGCCCGGGGCTGGGGCCGAGCTGCGGCGGGGCGGGGAGGGAGCTCGGGCTCCTGGCTCACCCATGAACCTGACGGCCGCCTCTCGCAGGGGCTGCTGTAGGTTCTGCAGGTAGGGCAGGGCCCGGCGCAGGTGCTCGGCCACTCTGCTCCTGTCCTCTGCCAGCTGCAGAGAGCGGCAGCAGGGAAGGGTTGGCGCGGGCTCAGCCCCTGGGCCGGGCGCTCTCCGCGCCAGCCCCGGCCTCCCCTGCCCGCACAGCCCTGAGGCGCGGCCAGCAGCCGCCGGCGCCGGGCTCTGGAGGGGGCAGAGGGCCGGCTGCTGCCCGGGGAGCCGCGGTGCCGCCCCGCAGCCCCGCCGGGCCGGGGCTCCATCGGCACCCGGCTCGGGCCGCAGGAGCCGGCACGGCCTCGGGCTGCAGCAGCGGGCAGGGGCACAGCTGCCAGCCTGCACACCGAGCACCGCGCTCAGGGGGCTTCTCCAGCCTGGGGCTGCGGCTTCCCGGCCCTCCTTACCAGCCACTCTGTGAACTTCCACAGCTTCTTGCTCTTCACCAGCTTTTCAAGTTCCGTCCTCTTCAGGAACTCGGCCGCACACAGAAGCGTTTCCTGAGAAGCCTGGAGAGCAGCAGAGACGTGGAGATGGCCCCACAGCCCAGGGCGCAGGACCTGTGTCCCTGTGCCAGGGCCTGGAGGAGGCTACAGCCCACGAGGCGCCAGGGCAGGAGGCAGCCCAGCCCCTCCCAGGGGAACAGCAGCAGCCCACGAGTCCTCACCTGTGCCACTCGCTGATTCTCATCATGGCAGTGGAAGAAGAGTGGCAGCAGGCTCTGGTGCACGTGTGTCTTCAGGGCTTCTTTTTCCTTTTCTTGTGGAAGAGTCACCAATGTTCCAAGGAGCACTATGGAGAGCAGCTGCACCTGGCTATTGTCCTGTATGAAGGGAAGAAAATAAGACCGCAGCATCGGCTGCACGGAGCTCTGCTTGGTGCAGGCCTGCAAATCCGCAGGGCACAAAGTGTCCGGGCAGCAGCCAGTGGCCATGGCTGGGGGCAGTGAGCCTTACATGGTCAAGGAGTGGCAGGAGAGCCTCAACCAGCTGCAGTGCTATAGAGCTGGGTATCAGCATGTCCTTTTCCAAGATGATAAAGTTGAGGAGCATGGCTGTCATGCTAACTATCTCTCCATCTGCGTCCCAGAGGAGCTCCACAAGACTTTCAGTCAGGCTCCACATTTTTTTGCTCTGTGCGGAACACAAGTTTGTGAAACGCCATCCTGCTGCCGCAGGGCCTAGAGCCCAAAGGGCTGTTCTGAAGCACTTGGGCAGCTGAAGCAGGAGGCAGGAGAGCTGGGAGCAGCTGGCCCAGTGCCCAAAGCCCAGCCAAGCCCAAGTGACTGCATTCCCAAGCGCAGCCTCAGCCCTTGCCCCCTTCTCACCATCAAGGGATTGTTGATGAGATCAAGAAGGGCTCTGAGCACCAGGTGACACTTCTCTCTGCACCCGCTCTGCAGGTGCCGTGACAAGATTTGCAGGACTCTGTCAGCACCGCGTTCAGTCATGTCCAGGCACTTGAGGACCTGAAAGGCACAGGGCAGTGACAGGGGACCAGCCAGCAGGAGCCCAGAACCGCACAGGGCTGAGCCCAGGCAGCAGCACAGGGCGCGGGCTCCGTCCCAGGCAGCTGTGGCTACGAGAGGGCAGAGAGCTGGGAGGCAGCTGAGCGAGGCAGTGCTGCCTTCAGGCTCACCTCCACAAAGAACGCCAGGGAGGGCAGCTCCCAGCGTGGCTCCTGTGTGCTGAGCAGCCGGAGCAGGTAGCGAGCGATCCGGGAGCACAAGGGGATGGAGACACAGGACATCTCCCTGGCAGGAGACAAAGTAACCAAGACTGTGGGCCAGGGGGACAAACCTCTCCCAGGACTGACTCACAGAGGTCTGGTCTTTCCCAGCATCCTGCAAGGGCCCCTGGGCTATTTGGGAGATGGCTCCTTGTGGGAACCCTCCTTTCCCAGCCTTTTCCAGTCTGCTTGGCTGTCCCTGGGTGACAAGGTCCTCTGGCCCGTGACCACAGGCACTGTATGGGGCACCCCAGGCACAGAGCACAAATGTCAGAGGCAGCGGGGAGAAGGGGGGTCTCACTTGGCCAGCAGACCCACGGCATGGTGGTAGGTGTCAGCACACAGCAGCTTGTCCCAGCCACACTTGCGTTCCATTGCCACCACCACATCCTCGTGCTGCATTTGGCAGAGCAGGGACTTCAGGGTCCGCACTGCAAACCTGTGTGCAGAGCAAAGCCCGGGTCACGCTGGGAGCACTGGCTCCTGCCCAGGGATGTGGCAAGGACAGGAGGACTGGCATGGAGCACCTGTTGGGGCTGGTGTCAAGGCCATATTGCTGCTGGCATCCCTTCCAGAAGGTATTGACCTCCTCTGGCACATCCAGAGTGCTGAAGAGCACTTGGAAGAGCAGATGCACAAATAGGTGGGGGAGATACACAGTCACCATATGTGGGACACAGGGCAGCTGGAGGATCTTCCACATCAGCACAGTTGCCTGCAAAGGACAGAGCAGCCCGAGACAGCGCTCAGTGCCGAGGTGTTCGTGTGGCAGGGCCCGAGAACGGGAGGGAGAGGCCCGGAGAGCCACAGGGGAGCACCGGGCCTGGTGGCCCTGAAGCTGCCCCGAGGCCAGGTTTCAGCCCAGCGCCTGAGGCAGGGAGACGCCGTGAGGGAGGGAGGATGGAGAGCTGCTGGAGAGGTGGCCTTGGGCCAGCAAAGGCCAGTTGCAGAAACTCACAGCCAGGACAAAGACACCCGTTTTGTCCCCATCGGAGGTGCACGTGCTGTGCTCTGGCCAGCTGCCCAGCACATCGAGGAGTACGAGCATGGCCGGCTCTGCAGTCCTGGGCGAACACATGATGCTCTTCCACATGGTCAAAGCAGCTCTGTGGGGTCAGAGCTCTGTCTCAGGGGGGTCTGAGACACAGCACCGTGGCCTGGGCAGCAGTGGGGACCTGAGCTGGCTGCCAGCCCTGCCTCTGCCCACTGCCCCTCACCAGTAGCACTCAGGCAGCCCAGCCCTGTAGGGACGGGCCCCTGAGGGGCAGCGAGGGAGCAGCAGGCTCGGGGGCTGATGTGCCAGGGCTGGCAAAGGGAGCAGCAAGAGGGCCCTGGGACTCTCTGTTGGTCAGACACCTGGCACAGGCTGTACAGGCTGATGGGCTGGGGAGCCCTGAGCCCTCTGGGCAGGTGGGCCCCATACCTGTCACACAATGGGGCCACACGCAGCAGCGTCATGACTACGTCAGCGGGCCGTTCTTCGGTGAGATCCAGCAGGGTCCTGTTTAGCCTGTGCTCAGCAAACTGGTTGGCCTCGAGCCACTGGTGGATGTACCTCACCATGGCGGGCACCTGGAGAAGGCACGAGGACACTTGGAAAGCTGCCAGAGGGAGGAATGTGCCCAGCTGCCCCAGAGAAGTGCTTCCCTTGCCACCACATTGCCATGGCCTCAAAGGCTTCCAGGGAGCAGCAGACGTGGCTTGGGAGGCCGAGTAATTCCTGGGAGGCTCAAAGCCTGGCCACAGGCTGCTTACTTGCTTTGGATTGGAAAACCCCTCCTCTACCAGCATATCAGCCAGGGCAGCACAGGTCTGGGTTTTGAAGATGTGCGAATATGCTCTGGGACCTGTGCCCATGGTGGTCTCTTCCTCCCGGATCCTCTTCATGAATTTGCAAACCAGCTGTAGGAGAAGGGCAGGAAGCCAGGGATATTCCATGGAATTCTCCAAGCATGGTGCTTGGCTGAGCAGTGCCAGCAGGCCCAGCCCAGGTGGGGATGGCTGCAGGTACCTGCGCTGTTCTGCGGAAGCGGCCACGGGTGCGTTTCTGCTCTTGTGTGCGCTGCACGGCTGCACCTGGCAAAGAGCGAGCGCAGCCCGAGCTGAGGGGCTGCGGGAGAGGCCGGAGAACACAGCCCAGCCCTGCACTGCCCAGGCAGGGACAGCCCTGCGACGCCCCAGGGCATGGAGCACGGCTGTGGGGTGTCTGCCCGGCCCCTATTCCATCCTGTCCATGGGCATGTCCCCAGGGGATGGGATGGGATGGGATGGGATGGGATGGGATGGGATGGGATGGGATGGGATGGGATGGGATGGGATGGGATGGGATGGGATGGGATGGGATGGGATGGGATGGGATGGGATGGGGCGAGGCCAAGCTGGCTGCAGCTACTAACTCTGCAGCCCAGCAGCCCAGCTCTGCCACTCACCCTCCTGCAGCTGCTTGAATGGCACCCCTTCTTCAGTCTCGTGTGCAGGGGCAACTCCAGGGCCTTCTTCCTCTTCCTCCACCCAGGCCAGCTTGGGCACTCTTGGGGGTCTCTGCTCCATGTCAGTGGCTGGATTTGTGGTCTGGCCTTGAGGTCAGCTGCAGTAATAACACCTCGGAAAGCTCCAGGTCAGACACGAAGGAGTGCACTGTGTGGGGGCTCCCCACAGCACCGCTCTGTCTCGTCCTGTCCTGTCAAGTGCTTGGAGCACTGTGGAATGGCCTTGTCACCGCCAGCTCCTATGTCACCACGTGTCACAAAGGGTCCTTTGACATGCTGTTCCATACCATGGTGACCATGCTGCAGCATGTCACAAAGGGCCCCTGCACACACTGCCCCCTGCGTTATGGCCGCCTCCAGCCCCCCCAAGATGGCCAGGTTAGAAGGAATCCCTCACCCCAAGTGTCCAAGACAGGCTGACAGAGTCTTTAGGTGTCGGAATCTGTGGGTATTGGTGATTCCGAGATTGTAGAAAGTCTCTGTCTTCCTGCCCCGTTGCCAAAGAAGAAGCCATAGTTCGTCTGTGCTGGTTTCAAGGTTGTTTATTTTTGCTTATCTATAACATGTTCTGCTGCCCTGCCGCAGGTCTGTCCTGCAGGGCAGTGTGTGGGGCTCTGCCCCTCAGTGGGATGGTACAAACATTATATACAAGAAATTACGTGTACTATATTTACAATAATGTGCCAATATCTATCATCTACGTTGAATAGTGTGTCCCTAGCCTAAACCAATAGAAAAATGCCAACATCACCAAGAACATGGAGGTAAGGAAGAAGAAGGAGGAAGAACAGGTTCAGGCCCACTTTCCTCCATCTTAGAACTCCTGACCCCCCTGTACAAAGTAAAAACCCCCCTGTACAGGTGTTAAAACCCCCCTGTACAATACTAAAAAATTTTACCCTCTAATTTGTGACTACTTTTACTATATCATCTAACCCTCTGTGACTGCTTGTTCCACCTTTAAAGTTGGTAATTCATTCCATGGTTCAAACTCAAAATCACAGCTGTTTTCAGCTGCTTGCCAGGGTCTAAAATGCTTCTGACCAAGGCCTGGAACCTCTAAAAATGTCTGAGGGACATTTTGAGTTCCGACATCTCCCCTCTCTGTTTGAACCAGAAACACCCGCTTCATCATGCTGTTCAAGGTCCTTCAAATACACACGAAAATGCATGGTAGAACAAGCAGAAGAACTACAAGTCCTATAAGAATATAAAATGCTATTTTCAAAAGTTCTTTTCACAATGGTGAGATATCAAAAAAGCCAAACAAATCATCCCATCAGGACCCTGTAACTTTGTTCAATTTGCTAATACTACTTTGTATTTGTTTTATATTTTTATGAATAGATTTTGAATGATCGGACAAGTTCATGCAGCACATCCCCTCAAATTCCTCACATCCGTGCCCATGTGTCAGCAGCAAATGATCAATTGCCGCCCTGTTTTGAAGCACTGCTTGCCTTGCACTGCTGATGTCTGTTAACATGTCACTCAGTGCAAACGAAATGGCACGACTGTGTTTCCTCAACCAATATGCTATACAATCCAATTGTGTCAAGGCCGCCCCTGATGCTGCTTGGAATGAGAAAATTGCTACTGCAATTCTCCGAGACTTGTCCCAGGTAGAAACATCATCATCATAATTTGAACTATATTTTTCAAGGGATCCTTTCCTTTTTGAATCAAGAACACCTCTTTGACAACTTTGTCCATGGTCTGCCTCATGCACTGAGGCAAGGACAGCACAAACATTAGAAGAATTACAATACCTTATAATTACATACAACTATTTTCAAAATCTCTTTTCTACAACTGTGAAAAGTGAAACAAATTGAACACACCATCTACTTATGATTTAATTTTTCTCCAGGTGTGTTTGGTCCTCTGATACCTCTTTAAATTTTTACTCGTGTGTCCATGTGTTTACAATAGATGTTCAATTACTGTTTTGTTCTCATTTCTCACTGCTAGCTAACAAATCATTCAATGCAAAAGAAATGACATGGGCATCTTTACTCTGCCCACAATCTCTTTTGATTCAACTGCACCAAGGCTCTTTTTGATGCCACCTGCTGTGAAAGCAGAACCACTCAGTTTTTCCGAGCCTTTTTTCTTGGTATTAACATTATCATTGTCACAATTTGGATCATTTCATTCATCAGATTTTTTTCTCCTCGCTCTCTTATCAAGGTTTTGCTGTGTGTTAACAAAAGATCTTTCAATGCTGCATGGACCACCCTTGATTTTTGCAGGGATAGCAGGCCAAATTCTGTCCCCGCAAATGAAAAACATTCCCTTCGGTAAAGTGGCTGGATGTTGAAAGGATGGTTTGCTTGTCATTTTGGTATGATTGCACCAAGATGATGCATTTTTATAAAAAGGCTGATTCGGAGTGACATCTATTGTATGATTATCTGTCTTTGCCACTCCTGATGAATTAAATTTGATGCACCATTTCATTTTTGTTGACCCAAAATGTCCAAATCCAGAGGTTCAAAGTGAGCCATAGGAAGGAATTGTGTCCAAACATGTCATCCCTCCACAGGGTCTGAAAGAAACTTCAGAACCCCTGGAAGGATGTCCCCTGGGACTGACCATCCCTCCACTGGCACACCTACCAAGCATGTTGAAAATAGTTTCTCTGGTTTCGAATGGGTCAGGCAAATGCTGTCCAGACCAGCTGCTTTTGCCAAAGTCTCCCACACTTTTTCCCTGGGTTGTCTCATGGGAAAATCTGTCCTGTCGCCCAAGGAAACAGGTGAAAGAATGAAGCACATGAACACTATCTGTCTGAATCCCATGTCCATGTCCCCACCCTCTGTGAGAAACCCCACAAAGCAGCAACACCCAAACAACACTTGATTTCCCAGAAAAAACCCCAAGTCTCTGGGTGATCAATCGTTGTCCGACGAGACGTCTGCAGCGTTGTTGTCTGCCTTCGTCTGCGTGCTTGCTTCTCTGCTTCTCGGGTCCACGTCCACTGGCGTCTGCACCCGATAAGGTTTCATGTGCCTTGCTGGCATTCACTTCAGTCCTCGTCCTATAGAAACACAAGCGAAACCCTCGCCCCAAGTTATCAATGTAAATGAACCTTCAATCTGGCCTGACTCTGGGTTTCTGATCAAATCGAAAGGATTTTCCCTTAGTTTTTCCTGTGGGCTGTTTGTAACATATCTGACAATTAGTAGAGTGGGCTTTGAGAAAAAACCATTTAAAAAATTCAACACATTTGTTCAACCCTGCCTCATCCCTTTTCTGTCCATCCAAGTGGATTTCAGGGTGTGATGTGTTCTTTGCTTGCTTGACCTGAGGGAGAATGAAGAATATTGAAAATATGTTTGACTCTCTGTTTTTTCAAAAATTTGTCAAGCACCTTGCCTGTGTAAATTGGACCATTATCTGTTTCTATTTCTTGTTGCACTCCTAATGATGTAAATGCTTATAAAAAATGTTTGCAGGTATGTTCTGTGATCTCCCCTGTGTATAATGATGCAAAAATCGCCCCTAGAAATGTATCAATTGAAATATGGATATTTTCGAGCCTCTCAAAAGATGGGTATTTTGTGACATCAACTTGCCACAGCTGAAGGCTTTTACAAACCTTTCAGATTAACCACTCCTGTAAATACAGGAGATTGCACAAACTGGCACTCTGGCAAGCAGATTTCCTTTGTCTGACTTTCAGAAGGGTGAAAGGTTCCCATCAATGCCTGTGCATTTTTGTGAAAACATGCATGGCTCAATTTTGCCTGCTCAAAAATGTTTGGCAGTGTCTGCAAGATGGGCATTGTGAGTCTATTTACATAAGCATTCTCTTTTACTAAAAACCCCGGAGGTGAAGAATGCACTCTGATGTGTTTATTAATGTTCTCTGTTTTTCTAGGATTATTTTCATGCATAATAGATATGAATATAAAATTTCTTTGTCTGTATGTTTTAAAAGCGATTTCTCTAATTGTTTGACCACATTTGCAACATACACTGAACTTGTGATTAGATTGAGGGTTCCTGGAATAACCGAAAAACCCTGACTATTGTTACCAATTTTTTAACTTGTGGTGAACCTTGTACCATTTTGATATTTGATTCTCATTTCCCTGTTTTTTGATTTTTCCATGTGACCACTGATTTGTGAGTTTTTTCCCAAACCATCAGTGAATACTGTCATTCCTTCCACTGGTTCCTGGCTTCTTTTTTGTTTTTTCCCTGAAACTCACTTTTACATTTAATATTTTGTGTGTTGGAAAACGAACTGTGCGAACTTCTGAATGCCCTAACAACATGATTGAAAAATCTTGCGACTTTGGATTGTCCACTCAAAATATTTCTTCTTTAAATGTAAATGAATGATTAAGAAATCTTTGCCTGACATTGTCAGCAATCTGGTCTCTGCCACAATAATAATCTGAGCTCCCATCTCTAAATCTGTAAAAATTGTTTTTGAGGGTCTGCAAACTAAAAAACCCCACTTTCAACTTCTGTGGAAACATTAACAAAATCCTTGCTCAAAGCTACTTATTTGAACGATTTTTTTTCCAATTTTATCTGTCCAGTGTCTAGCACTCTCTTCATATTTTTCTCAATGATCAGCAAAATCAAGTCTACAAAATAATTATATCAAGAGATTAAAACATACAAAATCTTCAACCTCATTTCAGCCTTATTTCAGGCACTTCTTCACTCCTTTTCTTTTTTCTTTTTCCTTTTTTCTCTCTTTCTCTTCTTCTCTTTTGAAACAAGAAAGTTGAAATATAAAATATAATATAAAACAAGACAAAATACCTCAATAATAAAATGCATAAAACTTATCAAAATCTATAACAATTCAAGAAACTTCAAAAGAAAGATATTCTAAATAGCATATATAAAATTGAACAAAGCACGATCATTGGAAACATTGTGACAGCAATTCAGAGTCTGCAAACAGCTGAAACATTTGTTTTCAGGGAAAATCCTTGGCATCCTTTCCCGGGCAAGGCTGGCAAGTTTCACCTCAAAGCTGTGTCAGCTGTAACATTTGTAGAATCAAATTGATGGGTCAAAAATGACCTGCATATCATTCATTTTTGTGCAGAAACCTCTGAATGTTGCTGGCAAACTCATCTGTCCAAGTTAAAATCAGGGTCTGGCCAGGACCCAAACTTTAAACTGGAGAGATGTCCCTTAACATATTATATAAAACAAAACTTACACTAACAATACATATATAATACTTAAAACATAACAACCTATTATAACATTTTCTTATAAAATAAACACTTGAAGTTCAAACCGATAAACTGATCAAATGACACAAAGATTCATTTTTCTTGAAACTCTTTTGAAGGAAAAGGATGCCAATTGAAGAAATTGTAAGATTAACAATGGCAAGAGGTTGTCAGAATGCTTCAGGCACCTCTCTCTGAGATTTTCTGAAAAACATTTGAGAATGATGAAAAATAGAAATGCAATGATTCCACTCACGAGAGATATAAAAACGAATCAGGAAGTTCACCTAGAAGAATGCACAATACCGTTAAAATTCAAAATGAGACTTCAGAACTGGCATGTAACCTGGATAAGATTACATAAACAACAATAAAACATACGAAAATTCACTATGAAAAAACGAAGCACAAATCTTCACCTGATAACATGATAAAATTTCTTAACAATAACATTTATAGAACACTTAAATAGTTAAAAATAAAGGATTTGAAAACAAATGCCTTTTGTATCATTATACAAAGAAATAACAGACTATAAAACTGATTTTTAAACAATGAAATCAATCTCAGAAAACTCAAAATAAATTCCTTTACAACTCTTATATACTGATAAACTTATAATAAAACAGAAAATACTAAAACAAAACCAAGAATCCAATAAATCCAATAACTTCTCCTTAAATCAATGTTCATTATTACTTTGTGAACTGTTTCAGACAAAACCTTCTCATCCTCAAAAAAAAACAACTAAACCTCGCTGCCAAATAAACTTGACCTTTGAAAAACTTAAAATAATTTTTGAATCAAATAGTACTTAAACTCAATATATAACAATCTTAGTAAAGAATCCCTAAATTATATTAACTTTACGAAATCCATATGTATCAAATTAACAATATATAAATCCATTATCAATTAAACCTTTATAAACTTAACTTCTTCAGGGCCCAAACCTAAAATAAACTTAAAGTGATATACTCTAATTAAACAATACTTAACTTAAACGCAAACCAACTATATAAAAATCAATTCCATCATTAATAGAACGTTAAAATACAACCTAACTTAAACCTTAATATAATAAATTACTAACATTTCATGCTATTTAATTCTCTATATCAATTTTCATTATGATATCTCTTTTTCACATTGTGTTCCACAATCATTACTTATCATCACACCGGCTGGGCGTGTCTGCTCGATCAATTCTGTGACCTAGCTGAAAAATCTGGGGTTAGTGTTTAGAAACATTGGGGAGATTTAAAAAAGGCCTTGTGTTGACTGGTTTTCAAAAAGCGACTGACTGATGGAATTTCATTTCAGGGTGAACGTTGGGAGTTCCATCCCTCAGCATTGCTGTGGGATATTTGCTGCTTGTAAAAGATTGTTTGCTGTGGCTTTTGTGATTTTTTGTTTGCCGCTGCTGCTGAAAGGAAATGGGCGGTGCATCGCTCGCACCTGCTGCGGAGAAAGGGTGATCAAAGAAATCGCTGCCTTGGCTCCGCTCAGCCCCCATCTGCACCGGCATGAGAGCACTGGGAGCATTTCTGGTGCAGTCAAACCCCGCTTCTGCCTGCGTTAGGATGGCTGCGCCCCTCTCTCTTGCTCACACCCGCTGTCAGCCACTTCCGCGTTCGCTTTAACTCTCGCAAACACATGCGCAGCCTGGATTCACCCTCTCTGTCTGTGTCGCCATGGGAACAAGGGAAGGAACGCCCGCCCCGACCGCGCCCGCCCACACCGGCTCCGCGCGGCCGCGCCTCGGGAACGTCCCCCCCCCCATTCTCTCTGTCAGGCCTGGCCCACCCCGGTCTCACTCTGGGTCGGCTTTCTCGGTCCCCGAGCTGCTGCCGGAGCCCAGCGTGATTCGGCACTCTGCTTACGTCATCAGCGCGCATTCGCCGCGTTCCGCGCTGCCGGAGCCCCGCACCACGTCCCGCCCGGCCCCGCGCCTCTCGGGTCTCCCCCCGCGGCCACCGCGCAGTCTGCGGACGGCTGGCTGGCGGCCACCGCCACTCCCGACGCCGTCTGCGCCCGTGCCCGTGCGTTCGAAATGTGAGAAATCCCCGCTCCGACTTCCGGGTTTGCTCTACCGTCTCGCGCATGCGCGCTGCCATGGCCGCGGCGACAGGAGAGTCCCGCTCTCCGTCCAGCCGCCCGCCTGGCCAGCGCCGCTGCTGCGAATTGGGAGCTATTCCCCGGCACCTGCCGGACGGTGCTTTCGCACTCTCACGGACCCTCATCATGGAACGCATCACCGGGCGCTCCGGGCGTCTGACCGCCCCATCCGCGCTTCCGCCGCCTCCTGCGTCCGCGTGGTTCCCACTGCCCCCCCACCTCTCGTCTGCACTGCAGGCTGTTTTGAACTCCCCACCCGCGCAGCTGCGAGAGTTCTCTCCTCTCTCTCACTTTTCCCTCCGCTCTACACTCACGCCTGCCCCCTCCCCCCAGGAGCCGCCGGCGCCGCTGCCCCCCCACTGTGGGTTCGGACTCGGGCAGTGGCCAGTCCCTTCCCCCACCGAGGGCTGCGTCTGTGCCTGGCTTATCTCTCACTGTCTGGGGATTTTCTGCAGCTGAGGAGCTTAGAAATTGAGATTTGAGGAGTCTTGAGGAATAGTGTGAACCCGGAGACACAGGACATGATGAGACACCATCCCCCCCGATCCTCTTCAGGAGGCAATTTGCTTCCCCTGGTGAGGAAAATTGCCCGAAGCTGCTGGCTGGGCCATCTTCCTCCTTGTGCTCCCATAGGAGCCTTAGCTGTTTAGTCTAAAATGCCGCGTTGTGAAAATGACTCTTATTGTCCTTGCTGAAGGCAAAAGTTTTTGCGGCAGTCTTATCTTTTTTTTTTCTTTTTCCTGTGGCTCGGTAATACAGTTGCTTATTGATCCCTTGCCAAAAATTTAACTCAAACAAAAGATGTACATCTGTGTGCAGGTGATTATACTGAACCCACAATAACAAAGCTTTCATCTCATTTGAGGCTATCTCTACCAGATGGGTAAAAGTCTTGCCCTGTAGGGCTGAAAAAAATTTTTTGTCTGTCTTGGGAGCACCCCTTCCCCATGTTCTTAATTTCAACCATTCTCACCAAAAGCTGAGTCACCACGAGGTCAGTCCGGAGATGGCACTGTTCATCGTCCAGCAGGTCACAGGCGAGAAATCCCAGGCGCGCTTCTGGTTTTCCTCCTCCTGGCTGTCCTCCAGACGAGCTGTCTTGGTGAAGGTCAGGTTCTTATCTTGAGCTTTTCGCTCCCTCTTCTCTTGGAATTTGCCGAGAGCATTTGTGCACTGATCCTCTTCCTTTCTTTATTTTTTTGTTTTTCTCTGCTGATGAAGGTTGGAGGTTGTTTGCTGTTTCTTCTTGTTCTTCTTGCTGATGCCCACCCAGGGACGCCAGTTGTCGGAATCTGTGGGTATTGGTGATTCTGAGATTGTAGAAAGTCTCTGTCTTTCTGCCCCGTTGCCAAAGAAGAAGCCATAGTTCGTCTGTGCTGTTTTCAAGGTTGTTTATTTTTGCTTATCTATAACAAGTTCTGCTGCCCTGCCGCAGCTCTGTCCTGCAGGGCAGTGTGCGGGGCTCTGCCCCTCAGTGGGATGGTACAAACATTATATACCAGAAATTACGTGTGCTATATTTACAATAATGTGCCAATATCTATCATCTACGTTGAACAGTGTGTCCCCAGCCTAAACCAATAGAAAAATGCCAACATCACCAAGAACATAGAGGTAAGGAAGAAGAAGGAGGAAGAACAGGATCAGGTCCACTTTCCTCCATCTTAGAACTCCTGACCCCACTGTACAAAGTAAAACCCCCCTGTACAGGTATTAAAACCTCCCTGTACAATACTAAAAAATTTTACCCTCTAATTTGTGACTACTTTTACTATACCATCTAACTCTCTGTGACCGCTTGTTCCACCTTCAAAGTTGGTAATTCATTCCATGGTTCAAACTCAAAATCACAGCTGTTTTCAGCTGCTTG